>NC_041215.1:32435798-32440378 GCF_002837175.3 Physeter macrocephalus
CTCTCCCGTTGCGGAGCACAGGCTCCGGACGCACAGGCTCAGCGGCCATGGCTCACGGGCCCAGCCGCTCCGCGGCACGTGGGATCCTCCCAGACCGGGGCACGAACCCGTATCCCCTGCATCAGCAGGCGGACTCTCAACCACTGCGCCACCAGGGAAGCCCGAGAGACCCAGATTTTTATTTTTCACTGGACTTCTCAAGTCACTTAGTTAGCCCTCTAAGTAACTGACAAACAGTACAAACAACTTTATTAATGACTCTAACTTTTAGTGTATAATTGCTGAGATTATAATATGTGCTCCCTGAAGTACCAAGGCAGGTTATCCTCAGTAAGCTGAAAACGTGGAGGGTGTAGGAATCAACATTTTTGTTGTTTATTTGCTTCAGTAGGTCCAGTCGTTTGTGGAACACCTCTCCAGGTTTTTCTGGTTTTGCTGTCAGCTCAGTGAAAAACATCTGTGTCATTTGTGTCATTTTTCCTATTAAATCGTCTGCCCATATGAATAGACTGCCTCCTTGTACTAAGCTTGTACTAAGCATAAGGCTTCCTATTTAGGAGTGGGGAAGTAGATGAAAAGAGAAGGTTTATGTTGAATAGAGTCCACTTTAAAAGCTATATGTGGACTCTTACAAATCAATGAAATCACATGCATATACTTAGCACTATGTTTGGCCCTGGGAGGGGAGGATGTTAAGACAAAAACTTTGTCGCCTTTCAGGAACTTAGACTCGAATTGGCAGCAGCAAAAGCACATATGCACATTAAAGAAAAAGAAACCAAAAATAATAATGATATTCATGTTGCTTCCAAATGAACAATGTCATCAAACAACCATAGGAAAGAGAAGACTGTTTATTGAATACCTGACATAGCCCTACACCCTAGCACCAGGGTGAAATACAGATGTGATTTCATTGCATCCTTCCTGAGAGATGGCTATTGGTCTCCTCATTTTACAAACAATAAAGCTGAGTCTCAAATAGCTTAATCTGTTCCCCAGGGTCACACAACCGGTTGCCATTCAAAGGCAGATCTATGTGACCCCAAAGCATTCACTTGCAGAGCATACCTACTAAAGACAAAAGCGTCTATTTATACAGTACATTTACCATTTAAATAACTGTCACATCTATCACCTCATTTGATCTTCACAAAGACCTTCAGATGAAGAGCTCACTACCAGAAAGGGGGAGCCAAGGACACAGAGGGGTGAAGAGCCCAAGTTCGTTATCCATTCATAAGCATGGGTCCTCTGATCTCCCATGATCTCTGCTCTTCTGGTAAATGAATGGACTGAAAATGACTGTATAATCAAAGTGTGCTCTGTCCAGGGTGGTACTGGATGAAAATTTATGTCGCATTAATACTGCTGGATGGAGTACTTAACCGTTGATCAGACAGACACCTGTTATTATCTGGCTGGCAGAAAATCAAACAATGGAATGAAATTTGGGCAAATTCCGTACACACTTGGGAGAGGCCACATAGAGCAAAGGAAGAACACAGCAAAAAAGGGGGTTGCTGAGAGTTTGGAGTGAGTTTGGGTTTCTGAGCCTGCTGGAAGCCCATTATGAAAACAGATGAAAGTGTCGCTGTATATCTTAGAGTGAAATTGTTTGTAGTCCCTGTGATTACAGATAAGCTGGAATCTCCTTGCTGGCGGTGATCAGGGTTTGGGTGTCTCATACATTTGCAGCCCTTAGTGACTGAATCTGACATTGTTAATGAGCTCCGTATTGCTCGTACGCTGATAACATGAGCCTGTCACAGTGGATACAGTATTTGATAATTCGTGGAACGTAAGATTATTGATCTCTCCTAGAAACTCTAATCATTGTCCCCCCACTCAGGCTCCGTGAGTGATGTGGCTCTAGGAAAACAGCCCTCCTGAAGAAACTACAAGATTCTTGAAACGAAACCAGTCGGGCAGCCACAGTAAGAAATACTGAGCATCTGAAACTTTGAGGCCCTGGGCAGGTGTTACCCTAGGGGTGTCATAAAAATTCCTGTAGCATCACGTTGTCTTCTTTCCGGCCCTTCCCCACATTAATCATAGCATGGGTCTTCCTTCCAAATAACTTTTTCTTTCTGAATTCACAATTTCTCTAAACCCAAAGCTGAGTCACAAGACCATGTCTGCTTAGGGTTTTTCATCACTGCACAGTTCAGCATAGCTACGGCTGTGATGCTGGTGGTTCCTCCCCACTTCTGTCCCATCCCGCAAGACATCCCCGATGGGCCATGACACCTACAGTGATTTATCCCTCCCTGGACCTCAGAGCCCAACCCATGGGAGTTTGTTCTGAATATAAGGAGGAGATTTGATGCATCTCCCCAAGGAAATGTTAAACTTGAAGGCTTTGAGTTTTGGGGCATAAACCTGGCTCACCCAGTTGTCAGGCTAAAGGAACACACCAATGCCTGTCACGGGCTGGCTCAGCGGCCATGGCTCACGGGCCCATCTGCTCCGCGGCATGCGAGATCCTCCCGGACCGGGGCACAAACCCGTGTCCCCTGCATCGGCAGGCGGACTCGCAACCACTGAGCCACCAGGGAGGCCCGACGAGCTGGCTTCTTTATTTTATTTTATTTTATTTTTTGTGGTATGCGGGCCTCCCTCTGTTGCAGCCTCTCCCGTTGCGGCTCACGGGCCCAGCCGCTCCGCGGCATGCGGGATCCTCCCGGACCGGGGCACGAACCCGGTTCCCCTGCATCGGCAGGCGGACGCGCAACCACTGCGCCACCGGGGAAGCCCTGGCTTCTTTAATAGTCACAAGGATTACCTTTCAGTCTATGTATTTTGGTTTGTCATTCCTTGATATAGTTGTCTCTAGTTCTCAAAGACATAGATTTTCCACTCTAGCTCCTCATACCTGCCTTAGGTTTTCCTTGCGCTGCCTTAGGTTTCCTGTCTATTTGCACATAGATGCCCAGCTCAGACCCAGGACTCTGTCTGAAACATGCAACATTGTCTTCCCTCTGACCAGAATCCTCAAAATTTCATTGAGAAAGTATTCTGAGCACCTGCCTTTCTCAGGAGATTCACATCAGCTAAACCACTTTGTCACACACCTTAGAGAGAAGGGCGATTAGCTGGTATTTTTCTGTTTATCCTGCAGCTTAACCAGCACAGTTAGACATTATCCTTCTTCCATGTATCAACTGAGCTCATTTGTTGAAGGGTTTTTTTTTTTCTTTTAAATTATGATTCAATTTTGTGTTCCTAAAGTTCACAATACAAAAATGCTTAGCTTAATGATATATTACAACATGATTACCTGTGTAAACACCATTCATGTAAAAAAAAAAAAAATTTCCAGAACCCAGAAGCCCCCAGCTGGGTCCTCATGACCACCATCTCCTCCCCTGAAAAGATAACCACCTCTCATACTGTTGCAATAACCATGTTCATGCATTTCTGTATAGTTTTAACTTTGCAGCAAGCATTCCTAAACACAGTATATTTGGGCCTCTATAAATAGATTTATTATTTTGTATTTGGCTTTTTGCTCAATGCTATGTTCCTTTGTGATTCTGTCAAGTTGTTATTTGTAACTACAGTTTGTTAATTTCCATTAGAAATTAGGGAAATACCCGTTAAACACCAATAGGATTCCATGAGCAACTGCCAGAATGCCTCAAATTGAAAAATGTTGACAATATCAAGTGGGTGTTAGCGAGGAGCTGATGTAGCGCCGCTGGGAACGCAAATATATGCAAACACTTTGGAAACCGTTTTGCTTTTATCTACTAACATTTGAGATTGCATACCCACATCCACTGACTCAGCAATCCTGCTGCTAGACATGTATAGGCAAAAGTTATAAGCCAAGAGACATATACAAGAAGGGCCATAGCTGCGCCATTCACGGTGCTTAAAAACTAGAAACATTCCAAATGAATAACACGGGAAAAAGATTAATCACTAAGTTCATATAATGAATTATAAAGTATCAGCAATCTTTGAGTTGTCAAGTTTTTATATGCTCTTTCCTCTACATGTGTTATATTTCTCACTCAAAAACAAAGGTTAAAAAAACCCTTTGTTTAACAAATTTAAACAGAAGGAATACTCTGTACTTCCATGCCGGGCAAATCAACTACTAGGTCAGTTTAAATCTTTTGCCCATTTTTTCCATTGGATTATATACATATATATATATTATTTAACATCTTTAGTGGAGTATAATTGCTTTACAATGTTGTGTTAGTTTCTGCTGTATAACAAAGTGAATCAGCTATATGTATACATATATCCCCATACCCCCTCCCTCTTGCATCTTCCCCCCACCCTCCCTATCCCACCCCTCTAGGTGGTCACAAAGCACCGAGCTGATCTCCCTGGGCTATGCAGCTGCTTCCCACTAGCTATCTATTTTACATTTGGTAGTGTATATATGTCAGTACTACTCTCTACCTTCGTCCCAGCTTCCCCTTCCCCTTCCCTGTGTCCTCAAGTCCATTCTCTACGTCTGCATCTTTATTCCTGTCCTTCCCCTAGGTTCATCAGTATCTTTTTTTTTTTTTTTTTTTTTTAGATTCCATATATATGTGTTAGCATACGGTATTTGTTTTTCT
>NC_041215.1:32440751-32477388 GCF_002837175.3 Physeter macrocephalus
CTGTTCTCCATAGTGGCTGTATCAATTTACATTCCCACCAACAGTGCAAGAGGGTTCCCTTTTCTCCACACTCTCTCCAGCATTTGTTGTTCGTAGATTTTTTGATGATGGCCATTCTGACCAGTGTGAGGTGATACCTCATTGTGTTTTTATTTGTAGGAATTCTTTTTCTGTATAGATTGGTGCCTTAGGTCTATTATGTGTTGTAAATACCTCTTCACATCCTATTGTTTGTTCACTCTCTTAATTAAGCTCAAACAGAAGTTCATAATTTTAATGATCTAATTAAGTGGTGTTTTTCTTTATGGCATCTTGTCTCTTGTCTAAGGTATCATAAGATAGTCTATCTTGTAGAAGCATTACTGTTCTACCTTTCACATGTATATCTATAATACTTCTGAAATTTATTTTTATGGAGGATGTGGGGTCAGGTCACATATTATTTTATTGTTTTCCAATTGTGCCAACACCATTAAAAAGATCATCATTGGGCTTCCCTGGTGGTGCAGTGGTTGAGAGTCCGCCTGCCGATGCAGGGGACGCGGGTTCGTGCCCCGGTCCGGGAAGATCCCACATGCCACGGAGAAAAAAAAAGATCATCATGTCCATCTGCTCTACATTGTCCCCGTGCTATAAATCAAGTGTCTGTATATATGAGTCTATTTCTAGGTTTCTGATTCTATTGTTTGTTATTTTTCTAACCTTGAGACAATATCACATGATCCTAATTACTGTAGTTGTAATAATTCTTGATAGATGAGAGAACAAGCCCTCCCACCTTATTCAAGAGCATCATTAACTCTTCTTGCCTTTTAAGTTTCCATATACATTTTAGAATAAGCTTGTCAAGTTCCAAAATAAAATTCGTTGGGATATTGATCAGGATTCCAATGAATCAGTAGATAATTTGGGGAATAACTGACATCTTTATAGTATTAAGTCATGAGTCAGTGAACCTGATGTTCTCTCTCTCTCTCTCTCTCTCTCCATCCCCCCTTTATTTAAATCTAACTGTATATTCCTCTCAATAATATTTTAGAATTTTCTGCATAGAAGTCTGTACTTCTTTGGTTAGATTTATTCTATGTATTTTATATATTTGAAGCTAATATGAATTGTATCTAATTTCCAAATATAATCTCCTAATTGTTTGTTGCCAGTTACAGAAGTAAATGTATTTTAGTAAGTTGACCTTGAATCCACCAGCCTTGCTAACCTCATTAATCCTAATAATTTATCTGTGGATTTTTTTCATATTTTCTATGTATATAATTATAACATCCATGATTAATGGCAATTATATATTTTTCTTTCTGATCCTAATGTTTACCTCATTATTTTTGCCTTTGCTGCATTGGATAGTCCTTTAGTAAAATGTTCAGTAGAAGTGAGAATAGTAGACAACCATGTTTATTTCTGAAGTCAGAATAATATCTTTCAAAATTTTATCAATAATGTGATTTCTGTTTAGATATGTTTGTAGATTCCTTTCATTAGATAAATAATTTCCTTTAGTGTATGCAATACTTTCTCTATAAATAGGTAGCTAGAAATATGTAATTGTCAAATGATCTTCCTGAATCTAAGATTATATTATCTTATGATGTTAATATAATTAATCACACTGATTAATTTTCAAATGTTAAGCCAATCTTTCATTCTAAAATAGACCCAGAATTTTCATGAGAAATATATATATTACATATGATATATATTTGTATTGGGTTGGCCAAAAGGTTCGTTCATTTTTTTCTGTAAGATGACTCTAGTAGCAGTTAGTTGTCTTTAACTTTATTTGAAACAATTTTGCTAGATTGTATATGACAGCTGTCATATCAGTGTGCATTTAAAAAAAGACATCAAAATTGGTGGATTTTTGTGTGGCCATTTTCATATTGAAGGTGGAAGAAAAAAAGCAACGTCAAAAATCATTTGCACTAACTGGGCTACGTGAATCGCTTTGACGTTTGGGTTCCACATAAGTTAAGTGAAAAAACCATCTTGACCCACATTTCTGCATGGGATTCTCTACTTAAATGTAATGAAAGTGTTCTGTTTTTAAAACAAATTGTGACGGGTGATGAAAAGTGGATACTGTACAATAATGTGAAACGGAAGAGATCATGGGGCAGGCAAAATGAAGCACCACCAACCACACCGAAGGCCGATCTTCATCCAAAGAAAGTGATGCTGTGTATATGGTGGGATTGGAAGGGAGTCCTCTATTATGAGCTCCTTCTGGAAAACCAAATGATTCCAACAAGTACCGCTCCCAATTAGACCAACTGAAAGCAGCACTAGACAAAAAGCGTGAAAAATTAGTCAACAGAAAACGTATAATCTTCCATCAGGATAATGCCAGAACACATGTTCCTTTGATGACCAGGCAAAAACTGTTACAGCTCGGCTGGGAAGTTCTGATTCATCTGTCATATTCACCAGACATTGCACCTCTGGATTTCCACTTATTTCGGTCTCTATAAAAATCTCTTAATTAAAAAATGTCAATTCCCTGGAAGACTGTAAAAGGCACCCGGAACAGTTCTTTGCTCAAAAAGATAAAAAGTTTTGGGAAAATAAATGCAGTTGCCTGAAAAAATGGCAGAAGGTAGTGGAACAAAAGGGGTGAATACGTTGTTCAATAAAGTTCTTGCTGAAAAGGAAAAATGTGTCTTTTATTTTTACTTAAAAACCAAAGACACTTTTTGGCCAACACAATATATATAAAATGGAATAGCATGATATTAGGATAATATCAGTAGTATGTGGTTATCATGGTATTATGTCATGATATATAAAATCAGGGATTCTGTAATCATTTTTATATATTGTTAGTATTTAATACATTTTAATGTTTTATTGAAGTATGACAGATATACAAAAAATGAAAAGTGATGGCTGTACACTCAATCATAACATAATCGACACTCCTAGGTAATTAAGTTTGCTAATACTTTGTTTCAGATTTTACTAGGTTCATGAACATATATGGATCTATTAAACCATGGATGTATTGAGTTAAATAATTTTCAAAAATTACCACACTTAAGAATCTGGGACCTAAAGCCAGAGAGGGTCAGGAGTAAAGATTTTTGGCAGAAAGATTGTTGATATTCTAACTAACTAAAAGCTAACCAGGCCCTCAGCTTTTGGATAAAATGGAAAAGGGTAATACATTTTGCAGACAAAATAGAGTGAGATTCCAGCAAAGCCATAGGCAATCCTTAAGGTAGGAAAAGATCAAGGGCTCTGAAATCTGACAAGCCTGGGCTTTGCATAACACTGCTGCTATTTACCTACTGTGTCACCTTGGACATTTTATGTACCTTCTCTAGCAGTCAGATTCCTCATCTGTAAAACCAAGAAACTATTATCTTCTTTATGTGAGTCTTAAGCAATTAAACTGTGCTGGTTTGTAAAGGACAATGTTTGGCACACAATAGATACTCAATAAATGTTAATTTTCTTCTCTCTATATATCTGCCCTCTGTTAACAAAAACACAAAGAATGAAGATAAAACATTAAATGACTCAGGGTCCAGTTTTTTGGGTGTAAACAAAGAAGGAAAATGTGACAGTAAAGGAAAAGCCCAGATCAGGTCGTAGCTCAGATTGTGGTTCCTCCCTCACGTTTAATACAGGGGTAAAGTGGGCACCAGGTGTTCACACTAGAAAACGTGGGTCAGGGGGCAGAGTGCCTGGAAGGGTTTGAGTCCTGCTACCTTGGTTCCCACAACGTGAGCAGATGACCTGTTACCTTCCTTTGGGGTGTGACGAAGGACACAGTGGGTGAAGCTCTTCTGCCCAGTTATTGACACAGAGGAATCAGAGAGAAGGGAAGGGGTTCCAGGAACTGTTCTGGTAGCTACACATCATAGTTTGTTTAATTGCATCCATGTATTCAGCCCCCTGAGATGAGCACTGTTGTTTCACTGCACCTTGGCCGTTCGGGGCTGGCTCATTCTCTGTGATGGGAGCATCACCTACACTTTGAGTTATCTCCTGGTGGCTGTGCTCTTCCTGAATCTTTTTTCACCTGAATTTAAATGGGTAGCCCAGGACTCTTAGACCTCTGGGGATGTTTCTATTAAGAATTTTGTATTTGTCTGTTAATAAATTTTAAATATCAGAGTTTGTGTTAAAACCACCTTCGAGGAATAGATATCCTTCCCGATCAATGTCCTCCGTGCCATTCTTGCTCTGCCATCTTGCTTAGTCATATGTCTCAGTGCTGCATGCGTTTCACAGTCCAGCTTGGTTCTTGAGTCCAATTCAGCTACTGCAGTTGAACTGGAATCTAGGATGAAGTAAGGCAAGCCAGGGCTTTTAAGAAAGTGGAACATGGTTACAATTTTAAGCACAGGTCTTTGGCATGTTATGCCAATGTTTCCATTTTATTGTGCTTGAATTACTTTCCCTCCTACCTTCTTCCCCAAAGAGTGCTGCAAACTAACAGTGTCAATATAATTCACAAAATGTTACTTCAGCTTAAGTTTTCTTCATTTCCATTTAATTTTCGGGCTTGGCTTTTAGAGGATGTAAACCCAATCAACAATTTCTGTCTTCCTAGGGCAGAAATCTGAGACCTACTCTGGCCATTTTATCTACAACTTCACCCCTTCTCAAAACTTTCTCATTCCACTTGCCCACTTGATAGTTTTTTTTTTTTATCACTCTTTAATATATTATATATTTTATTTAATTAAATTGTCTTTTATTTGTCTCACTTACCAGAATATAAACTCCTTAGAAGCAGATATTTGACTATATGTATTCCCAGTGCATGGCCTGTAGCGTGTGCTCGGCAAATTCTCGTCAAAATGATTATCCAATTTATAATCAAATGCATTGAATTCTAAATGATCCAAGCTGGTTTGGGGTAAGGAGCTAGGTTGGAGGTTGAAGGAAAGGAATATTCAAAGAGTCTGCAATGAAATATATAATAATGAGTACTTAACACAATGCATTTTCTAATCAAATAGTACTTTCATATCAAAAAAGACTTGTTCTACAGAAGTGAAGTTCCATCTGTAACACACCTATTCCTTCACAAACCCTTACTGATCTACTATCCTATTCTGTATTCAAGCACAAAACTGACTAAATCAGTGAACAGTGGTTCTCAAGTGCAAATTCCGAGGCCTCACCCCAGGGCAACTAAATCATAAACTCTGGGAGTAGGACTCAGCGACCTGAATTTTAACAAACTCTCCAAGGCATTATCCATGGTCAAGTTTGAAAACCACTGATGTATGTCTTCTTTAAAAAAAAAAAACAAAAAAAAACCCCACTATTTTACCTTTAAATCATCCTTTTTCAATTCTGAGATAGAATGAAAGAATGAAAAGCATGACTATGCAATAAATATTAAAAGTCTCTCTCTCCTTCCATGTATATATATACATACACCCATATGTATGTATATGTATATATATATATATAATGGATGTGTGTATGTGTGTGTGTGTGTAAAATGTGTGTATATGTACACACACACACACACACACACACACACACACTTGAACAAACATTTAAAATCTAAAGGTACATCCTTTGATGTTTTGGTAGTTGAAGAGCCTTAAAAGCCACAATACCCGCCTCAGATTGTCCTTTGTGTAAGCTACATGTCTTGCGTTCAACTTAGAAGAGTTGACAAGTCATTCTCAGACCTGTCCCTTCTAGGGGACACTTCTGTCACTGTGCTGATTGAAGGGATAGTAGAAGGATGCAAAAATAATGAGACTTATTTTCCAGTAAGGAAGTGACATGACAGTTAGCCAGTCCACTTCTGAAACCATCATGACCCAATCTGCTTGTGAGAATTCTGTGCTTGATAGAGACATGGAAATAGTGTTTTGGAGGGTAATAAAGGTAGTGGAAGGTCAAAGAAAAATAGCTCTCCAATAGTAGCTCATGCTTCTTAATCCAAGCTACCTGCTTCCTGAATTTTAGAAAACTGGTATTGGACACTTAGGGGAGATAATGAGGTGAGGAAATCAACATTTGTTAGGTGCCCAATCTGGACTGGGTTTTTACATGCATATCTCTCTTAATCTTCTTAATAAGCCACATTCTAAATTTACATTTCAGTGTTAGAGAAGGACATGGAAGTTTAGAGAGGTCATGTAATTTGTCCAGGATCACATATATAGTAAATGGGGTCATTCATTAATAAAAAATTACTGGATACTTTAAGTTGGGCATTTCAAGGCAGAAGTTCTCAACCTTGGAACACCAGAGGGCTTAAAAAATACTCGTAGCCAGGGTCCACCCCATAGTTTAAGATTTAATCATTCTATGGCACGACCCGGGTATTGGGGTGTAGAAAGAGTCCCCAGATCACTCTGCTGTGCAGCCCGATTTGAGAAACAGCGCTCTGAGGATAGAGTACCAGCCTTAGTGGATGCCAGAGTCTGGTGAAAGTGACAGATACAGCCTTATGGTATAGGGTAAGAAGTGAGGTCTAAGAATAATGGCGACTGGAGGGTGCTATGGGAGCACAGAGAAGATGCTACTCCTTACTTCCCAGAACCTAAGCAGAGTTACAAGGAACAGAGAAGCAAAGAGGAAGAAAGACTATTTAAGGGAGAAACAGAGGAAGCATCAAATGGAGGGGAGCCCAGGTGAGCTGTGGAGAGCTCGTTCCTCTGAAGCATGGGGAACTGATGCTGAAGGTGATGGAGTGGAAAAAAAGCCAGGTTTAGACAAGTTGCCTTGAAGGACTCGAGACATAAGCTGTACCTTAAAAGATACATAGAAGGTGAGAGACTTAGAGAAAAAGAAATTAGTCTTAGGGGGAAGTAAAGTTATATGAGTTTAGGAATTATCTGATCTAACCAACTAATTTATAGGTGAGGAGGCTAACATGCAGAAGAGTGACTCAGCCCCAAACCAATATCCAAATCATGTCAGGGGTAGAGCCCAGACTGCATTATAGTCCTGGAGACCTCCAGGCAAGGTTCAAACACTGCAGTACAGTCAGAAGAGATTACAATAGTGAAAGCCAAAGAATCTTGTGTGTTTGAAAGAGTCAGAATTCTGGTTTGACATGAGAGAAAAGTAGACACCAACTGAATGGAGACAAATGTGCCATTTATCTTGTTGACAACCTCAGAGAAGTCCCTGAGTAAGCGATCACCTATACGCTTAGTCTTGTTTCCAAAGATGCTCTTGTTTTGAAGATAGGCGTATGTGGAACAGCTGTGTGTTGAATTTACTCACTGTGCCTTTGGTGTATTATTAGTGGGTAGATTCTGGAGTAAGAAATGTATGAGAATGATTCATAATGCTGTAACAGATTTGGGTTATTCCGGCAATCCAAAGTGTCCCTACTCTTAGGCACCTCCATCTTCCTAGCAGCTTTTCTTTATCTTGAAAGGATGGAAGCTTGGGTGTTAAGGCCCACCCCCCCCCTTCCCAGAAGCTTACACACACATCGATGACCTTTGCTTTAAATTAAGAGAGCTTTCATAACCATCCTGTGATTGTCCTAAGGCAGCCTGCTTTAGGCACAGACTGACCATTTAAAGTACATTCCATCAAGGCACGGACAGAAAAGCACAGCTCTTCCTTCCCAGCTGGTCTTGTAGTACATGTTTTTACATTTTCCTTCCCTGCATTTCACACCTATTTTCATCCCTGAAATAATTCAGAGGCTTTCTCCTTTCTCTGTATTTTGATTCATTGACGTCCGCACAGTCAGCACAGTTGCTGCTCATGCCTGACTTCCAGGACTGTTACTGTCGTTGAGGAGAGATGCAAAACTCAGAGCACATGCCTTTGTGGTCCAACACTGAATTGCGCTTTAGAAGAGTCTACAGTTGGAAACAATGTGATGTACTTTGAATTGTGAGATGGACCATAGGACATGAGCTTAAGGAACTCACCGCCTGCATCCCCGGACTCGCCCTGAATTATCCACTGTACCCAACTCTTAAAACCCCAGCAAGACCTGAAGCTTTCCCTGCCACAGCAGCCCACGCTGGTCTTCCCCTTCTGTGAACATCAGCGGAGTTTCATAGTGTGTACCAAACAATTTAGCACTTAGCGCTAATTAAATGAGGCTAAACAAAATCACTTCTGTAGAAGTACCTGCTGTGAACTGTACAAGACAGATGCATGGCATTATTACCACCATTAATTAGATTAATTGGCTTTTGTATGTTTATTTTTCCTCCTTGGCTCTTTTGTAAGTCTTCCACTGGAGGTTCCATATCAGCTAATTCATAATGGAAGGAGAGGAGATGCTGAATAGCTGTGGATTTATTAAAGGTGGGATTACTTGGTGGGGTTGATTCGTGGCTTGTTATCTACAGTAGGCTCATTTCTTCCTGCCGCCATTTTCTCCTTGAAAATCCTCCTTCATCCCTGCAAAGGGAACCATGCCAGCACTCCATCCAGCTAAATGTAGACAGCCAGAAGTGAACTAACCGTAACATGATTGATAATCTTAAGTCCAGGGAAATATTACTAATTAAATCGTGAAACATTAGGCAGGCTGTCAAGCACAGATATATTTAAAGTCGTAACAGCCCTTGCTTATTTGTAAAGGGTTTGCCTATTGAATGATTCTGGTGAAACTGTTTCTATTTATCAGACCAAGTGTAAAGTGTTCCTCGCCATGGTATCGGCAAGCACGACAGGACATCTAAGATAAATCCCAGCCCAAGAGAACAACTTCTCCTTCATCTCACATTTTCCCTTTCTCTACAGCCCTTCTACCAATCTAAGCTTCACTCAGTTTTGGAATTAGCAAATTCAAAACTTGGCAACTTCTAGGAGCAAAAGTGCATGGTAATGTGAAGTAGAAGGAAGAGAGAGAAGTAACAGAGCCTGCATGCTAATTTCGTGCCAGGTTCATTCTTGAAACACTGATCTTGCCAGTCCCATTCCACAGATGAGAAAACCAAAACACAAGAGATGTGAAAAGAAAAAAACAAAAATTATCTTGTCATATGTGGCCCGGCTTACAAGGGGCAGAACACATGGAACGGAGGACCCTCTGAAGCCAATGTTGGTGGTCCTTCTAGGCCAATTTCACTTCCTGGGAGGCGCATTTTCCTCCCAGGCTCTCCACCTTTACATCTATTGAAATCCTTAAGTTTGATGATAAGAAAGTCTAAGAAAAAATTCTCTCACATTAAGGAGTAGATGAAGGTGTCAGTGTTCTCCAGGGACGGTCGCATTTATGAATTCAGTTCTTTTAAGGGATAAATCTCTAAAGTCAAGAGTGAGGAGAACTCTTTGGGGTTTGGGGGTCTGGCAGATCTTTTGCCCCACTGGCAGGTCAGACAGAGAATTGTATGACTACAAACACAGGACTCCTCAGCTCTAGGTATCCTTTCCTCCTTCTTTAAAGTGGGATAATGATACCTACTTCAACAGTGTTTAATGGGAGGTAATTTTTAAATATCTACAAGAAGGCAAAGGAAAGGGGAGACCGGGGGAGAGTAGGACTTCTCAACATTTCCCAAAGTGTATTCATGTGAGTGTTTGCTTGTTCTCTGCTTGAAGTTGGCCTTAAATATTGCATATTGTACACATTTGGCGAACATAATAGACACATCCTGCTCCAGCACAAGGTATTATATTGAGCATCATAAAATTGTGGTTTAAGATGAAAGGCCTGAAAATCATGTTAAATAGAAAAAGAAAGCCTTAATTGAAGCTCCAAAATGATTGCTTTAAAACCTCTTTATCTTGGTTTGTTATTTTCCTATCTGGTTTTGGAGGGAAGGATGCCTCCAGGTGACTTACCTTATACTCTAACAGCTTTCTGTCACTGTTGCAAATGAGTAGACGGATACTGTCTCTCATTATGAGGGTGCTACAGAATCAAAGTAAATTACATGCACGGAGGTGAAGAAAGTAAAGGTCTTTGGCATTAAATCCCAGTCTGGGATCTCATTTTCATCACATATGGATTGACATCTTGCCAAATCCAAGGCTACAAACTATTGTCATAATTAGATTTTGAAAAACTATTTCTGATTTTCTTTTTCTGTAATAAGGATTTGCTACTTAAAATTGTAAATTGCAGATATATTGCCAGGGTCTGTATCTGATCATTCTTCATTTCTTCTCTAAGCTCCAAAATAAATTGCCTTTGTTTTTAGTGTCGCATTTGGCTGGCTTTAAAGTGCTGACTCTGATGTGAGTGAACAAGAGAGAGAACAAGAAGGAAGTGCAGGCTTTTTTGTCCTTTGGCAGCCAGGGTCCTTCCCAAGCTCAGCACTGCATTGCCAAGTCTTTGGGCTCACCTGACTCTTAGCCTCATCTCCCACCACTCTGCTCTTTAGTCTTCATTCAGCTGTCCCCTGACTCTTTCACATGAGAGGACTGCCCTTCAGCTTATTCATGGAATGACCATATACATTTTGAGAGTGAAAGAAACACATTTAATTTTTGTGCCTGAAAAAGATGCATAAACTGAGACCCACCTGGGCCAGCCGGGACATCTGGTCAACCCACCTATGCCAACCTCCCCTCCAGTATCCTCCAAGCTCCTCCAGCACTAATTGTGAGTCCCAGATTCTTTTTGATATTTAATCCTTCAATTTTTTGTATGATTTTGTTTTTACATATGTTGAATGTATGCCTTATCTCACCAATTAGGTTTCTAACCTCAGAATAGAGACACTCCTCCTGGAGTGCCTAGTGATGCTATGGGATAGAGTAGATATTCAAACACTGAATGAATAAGTGCATCAATTAAAACTCTTTGGATGGCTCCCTCTCTTTTGTAAATGGGAAAGAAGAAAGGTGATATTGTGACAATAGTAGCGACCCGCAGAAGTATAAAAATTCCAAGAATAGCATTCCCATAAAAGTTAGTAGCAGCGGCTGTTTTTAAAGTTTTATTTCTTTAGAAAAATCTAAAAAGTAGTACACCGTAATTGTTTTCTATTAATATTTATGGTTGTGTTTCAGTGAAAGGAGCATTAGCCCAAGGACATTAGTTGACTTGGCTTATGGTCCTGATTCTGATGGAATAATTGTGTGATCTTAAATGTGTTTTTTCAAATGGATGGGGCCCTACTTCTCTGATCTGTGAATTGGGTTAATAAAGAAAATTCTCTTTCCTAACTCATAGACATACTATGATGACGTATATGGTACCATGACCTCATTAAATTCACACTCGGTGTGAGAGGGGCTTTATCATTCATCCTGTATAGAAACGCCATAAAGAGCTTAGCACACAAGATTGTGAAGTCCTCTCAACAATCTTATGTCATAAGTATTCCTAACTCCACTGCAGCTGAGGAAATGGAGATGAAGACAGGTTAAATAAGTTGATCAAGTTAGTAACTGCTGGAGCCTGGATTCAACCTGAGTTTCATCCGACTCTGTAATCAGGAATTGAACTGTGTCATGGCTCCAGCAAATCCAATGATTTCCCGATGGGTAAGTGATTGGGAAGTAATAGATTGGAAATTGATCTTGGGATTCATTTAACTTCAGTGGCTCCAGGCAGGTTTAATTCAAATGTGTTAGGGTAGTGCATCTGTAAGACATTGATTTTTGTTTCTCCACTGAGGAAAGTGGGTGGTTTCTATGCAGGAGCTAAATGAAAGTCTTTTTTAGGAAAGAAAAAGCCCACAGGTATGTCATAAGCATCCTTTGTTTACATATTTTTCCTTCCCACTACACAATTTTTAGAAAGAAATAGACTCCTTCTCTTCGGAAGCCCCCTTTTTAGAGTAGCAAGGACAAAGGCAGTGTTTTATTTAGCTTCCTATCTTGGCATTGCTCCTCACACATGCCATGGTTGTGTGTAAAGAATGGATGAAAACCAAGGGCCTGGTCCTCTCCGGGTAAGACCATCAAAGAGGCATGGGCAGAAGTGTATTAATATCTATTTAGTTTATTGAATGTGTTCACATTCTATTGAGGACAAGGATTACGTGGGGATGTCCTGCTGTACCTTGGTGGGTTAAAGGACAATATTTCGATGTGCTACAGGCAGTACCATTAGGTCTAAAAGAAGCCCATTTTCAGATGACACCTGAGCAGAAAAGATGTCTGTAAACCTCTCCCGCAGATTATACTCAGTGGAGATGCTGCCACAGAGCTGGGGGCTCAGAAAACACAAAAAACAGGAAGGTAAAGCCAGAGAGACACAGAGCAGCAGCGGCCTTCCCAGGATCAGCCAAGGGCTCCAGAACCGTCAGTGACCAACAGTCAGGACTTGAGGAAAGAGGCAGGTATCCTAACTGAGAATAGGCCACAGTCTGGACTTCACGTGTGCTCATGCTTGGACTGGACTGCTGACAGATGACAGTTACCTCGGTCCTTAGTGGGAAGGGCTGGAGATCTGAGCGGAGCCCATGCTTCTCCTGCACAGCTTGCTGACTGTAAAAACCCACGACATCGCAGGCAAAGCTCAGGACAGCGAATGAGCTGGCCTTGCTCTCCAAACCCTTCTGCTGTCTTCATGAAGCACAGAGTTAAAGGCTGATATCATTGTAGTTAGATATTTGAGTGCAGTGAACAATGCTCAACTTTTAGAGCTAAGATTTTCTTGCATGGATAGGCAAATGTTCCCTATGGTGTACGGTCTTACTATAACGTGCGTGTGTCTGGCCATATTACATAATATACTTCCAAATGGGTCATCTGACCTTACCATGAGAATAATTCTGTGAGGTAAATAGAATCAACCTATTAACCCCATTTTACGGATCAGCAACTTGGTTAATGATTTTTGCTCCTGGGGTCTGTCTGTTGGAGGACTGAGGGAACGAAAAGTGCCCACCGAACTGAGAAGGTGTCTTGAGATCAAACAACGAGGCAGGCAGCTCCATATACAGTCAATGGATCCTTTTATTATAGGGTAACTTACTCACAGAGTGAGATCGGGACCCAGTAGATAATGATCCAGAAGCTGTGCTCCACACCCCTGAGGGGCCGTTGGGACAATTTTATAGTTAACCTAGGGTATGGGTTAACAGAACTTGCATTCCTAAGTCAAGATTTATGAAGGAGTAACTAGTTTCGTGCGTACCGGGAGTATACCAGCAAAGGTCTTCATCATTGTGTGGGGAATAACAGAGCATAGAGGCCACCTGGTCCTAAGGATCATTAAACAATGTGTATTAACGACAAAGCCCTTGACAACAGAGAAGTGATTTACTGCACAGTAGAGTCCTGGGTAGGGTCAGTGCAGTGGGAGGACAGAAAGAACAGTATGGGCCTAGGATGGTGTCAGTTATGCTAACAGCCACACACCATCCAAATATTCAAGTTGTATAAACATTGAATAATTGTGATAATATAATAAAAATAATGCTACTATGACAATGCTACCAATAACTAGTTTTTAATGAGTCCTCACTGTGTTAGTCACTCAATTATTATCTCAATTTCTCACCTGTAAAACTGAGAAATTTTACAATTTTTCAACCCTAGATTGGAGATATAATTACTGTCCCATCAGTTTCACTGGGTTGGTGGAGACTTAGATGCATCAATGAACAGTAGAGTGCTTTTGCATGTTAAATACTATTCAGTGGTAAATGTTCATTTATCACCAGGACAAATCCATTCCTCTCTGTAACTTACTGAATCACCCACACTTGACACCCCTGTCTGCTCAGATTTCTCTCTCTAGTTTCTTAATAGCAATACTCAGAACAGCAATAATAAGAACGATAATAATAGTGCATTTCTTCCATTGTAGAAACCTGTCCGGCTGACAAAGCCTTTTATATTTTTGATCTACAATATATCCCTGGGAAAAAGATGTACCAGGTATCATAATTCTCATTTTTCAGAAGACGTAGTTAAGATTCAGACAACTGACTTTTCTAACTCATCCCAGTAGCAAAGAGAGACTACACCCAGATTTTTTTCATTTCACACAATAGCTGCTTCTGCTTCAAGTGACTGTCCCTCTTCTTTCCAAGCCCTTTTTGCCCCTATGCCTTCTTCAAATCTTACATCAACAGCTTCTGCAATGCTCCTTGCTGCCCCAAGGGAATCTGAGCTCCCATACCATCTGAAGGAGGCTCTCCTACAATGATCATCTCTCATTCTGTTTCTGTCTGGAAGGCCTGGTTACACAGATGGGGGTGAAGTGGTCAGGATGCCATGATGCTCTTTCTACAGGAAATGCTCTTCCTGTGCTTATCCTGCTGGGGTACTAGAAAAGTCAGCTCAAGTGTCTCCTCTTCTGGGAAGCCCATAACCCACGCATCAAGCACTGCACTCTTTGGGTCTGTCCTGTACCCAGCACTGACTTTCAGTGAAACACGGGCAATGCATTCTTTCCCCCGCGTTGTCACCGATTTGTCCCATCTGGCAGACTTGGGGTCCTTAAGAGCTTGAAGCATGCCTTGGTCATGTCTATGTGACCGTACCCTAGCACAGTAGATGGCAAACCTGCAGTCAGTTTTTGAATGGATGAATAGAAAAATAAAAGCTGTTGCCTGTGTTACAGGCAAGAATGCCTCTTGCTGCTATAAAGCAGCTGTGCCCTGATGGGAGTTGAAGTGGCTAAAGCAGCTGCCTCTTTTTTTGCGGGTCCTTAATTGCTGTTCTTTCCTGCAACATTACCAGCATAATGTGCTAATTCTTCCTCCGTTGTCATCCGAACACATTTTTTAATGTATGTGAAGCCTAATTCTCATTTCCCGCACTTGTAAAGGCCAAAGTTAGGGTGTCATGAAAGTCTCAGCTCAGTGCACCAGTGAGTTTCTTTGGGGTTCCATCCATGGGGCCATTAGTTACCTAATCTCACTCTCATTCTCTTCCTGGAGTAAAAGGAAAAAAAAAATTACAAGGACAATGTGTGACTGTCTCCATTAAAGGGAAAGAGGGGTGAGCTAATTGAGAAATTCTTCCCAGACTAATTAGCCCATGGAAAAGAACAAAAAAATAGATCAGTAAGCCTTGTTTGGCATTTACATTAATGAACTTGGGTCCCAGACAGAAACTCTGGGGTCTATTAATAAAAATTAGCTTGGAAACAACGTTGCAGTGTGTTCTTTTATATGGCAATCTCTTCTTCAGAAAGCTTGCTGTTAGTAAATTACCCCCAGCAAGGGATCTGTTACAATGCTATTTCCATCTCATAAAATCCATATTGTCTACTTCTAGTCAATAAAACACACTATCTAATAAAACTCAATTGTGCATGGTCCTGGGCCCCGGAAATCATGTGGATAATTGAAATGAAAGACACAGAAATGCAAATAATTGGCTGTAGTCAATAGTCCTAACGATCCCACCCTCCTAGCTTTTTAGATATAGCTGCATTTACCAGCACTCCATCCTAATCTCAGCAGCCACTATTCCTCAATACACCCCAAGACCTGACCCCACCCCGTAACTCTATCCTCCCAGAAGAAATGTTATTCTGCAGAAAGATCACTGAGCTTTATAATCAGTTACGCTAGGCTTCAAATTGCCATTCTAGTTCTTCCTGGTTGTGTGACCTGAGATTTTATGCTAGAATTTCAGTTTCCTCATTTGTATAATTGGGATAAAAATATCTGCTCTACAGGTTATTGGGAGAATTGAGATAAATTGAAAGGGACAATGTATGCTAACATAGCTAGCACAGTTCTATATTCATTCTCCTTCTTTGCCCAGAGAAGCAGTGAGGTCTTTGATAGAAAGCAAACAGGGACCAGAGTTAAGAAACTAAGAGACCCTAAAAACTTCTAAGAGTGTATAATTGTTCTCTGTATAAGTAATGAATGGCCAGGTTTTTAAGTCTTTGGTAGCCTTATAATTGCCTTATAATTGCATCGTATCTGAGAATACATTACTGGCTAGAGAGAAGGGAGTTAGTTTCCCACTTCAGCTCTAATTGAGGGCCGGGTGCGTATCCAGAAAGCAACAGGAACACCGGTGACTGACAACTCAGCTTCCCACCAAGCTCGGCTACGGGGAAGAGGAGGAACCCTGGTCGTCTTATATACTCTTTGGGCCTCAGTCTTACACGGAGGGTGTAAACTTGCCTCATATTCTCTGTGTTTCTATTATACACATCTACACGGGTTGAGTAAGGATGGGCTTGCAGAGAGAGAAGATTAAAATGAATAGACAACTCAAGTGTTCATAGGAAGAGCTTCTCTTTATCAAAGTAATGTCTGTTTCCTTCTGAAGCTGTGAATACTATTTCCCCTTGGGGAGACTTTGTGTCTCACCATCTAGCTATTTCCACTCTTACTCCTTTCTCTACAACTTCTGTTGCCAACATTTACATTGAGATCTACACCTCCGTGGGATTTTTTTTGTTCATTTTTCTGTTTTGTTTTGTTTTATATCTAGAGTGTTTACACAGACTGTGCTTCTTGTATGTGTCTCGTAATGCAAGTTGCTCTTTGCCGTGTAAACTTCATATACTCCTATTTCATTCTCTAAAGCTAGGACGGGCACAGCCTCCTTCATGAAGACTTATTGATGGTCTTGATCTTTATTCGTCATGCAATTCTCTGAATACCTGTACAATGTATTATTGTACCAATAATGACCCCTAAATCTATATGAACTAACGTTAGATGTGGAGCACTGAAATTGTTTCATCCAAATAATCTAGGACATGAGGTCTTCATATGTAAAGACTGTGATGCCCCATTTTCAATTAAATACGGTTACCCTTTTTTTTCTAAGTGTATAGTCTTGTCTTGTAATCATCTGAGGCTCTCAAGGATAGGGGCCATGGCTGTTCCATCATACATAGCCCCAGAACT
The DNA here is from genome assembly GCF_002837175.3 of Physeter macrocephalus. Lineage (NCBI taxonomy): Eukaryota > Metazoa > Chordata > Mammalia > Artiodactyla > Physeteridae > Physeter > Physeter macrocephalus. The sequence goes on from NC_041215.1 coordinate 32,457,452, forward strand.
GAATCAGAGAAACCTGAAAAACAGTCCCAAGCTTTCCTGTTTTAAACTTTTCCATTGCTGCAGCCATAGGGTGACTATAGAATGGGAAGAGGAACTAACAATAGGGGGAAAAAAAAGCGTTACCACTAGTGCTAACCATAGGACTAAAGTGTGTGTGTGTGTGTGTGTGTGTGTGTGTGTGTGTGTGTATGTGTGAAACATACAAAGTCAAGTTAACACTAGAGCTGACTGGCTGGGAGCAGTGGAATTCTTCCATACACATTGCTTGTATTAATCGTCACATCCTTCCAGCAGCAGTGTCCCTTCATCAGGAAAGCTCTGGCAATTGTAAACAACATGCTTGATGCTCTTTTGCCATTGTCTGTGCTATTTTGTCTTTGGGGATGTCCCATTCCCAACTTCTTTAGGTCTTAGACATAACATCCTCTGAAAGAGGTGATCCCTTCTGATCTAGGCTAGATAAGATGTCCCTCCCCTGAGTTACCCTGTTTCTCAATTTTTCCTTTCAAATGACTCACATTATGTTGTGTTCTGTGTACACACCTGTCTTCTTCACCAGGCCATGATTCCTCAAGAGCTAGATGGCCCTTTCCATCTCCACCGTTCACTGCCTAGAACAGCCTTCACCTCAGCATTGAGGTTCCATCAGTGTTTTTTAAACGTCTGAATAAATATATAAACAAGTAAAGCTGCATAATTACACTTTTAGGACATCTCCTTTATTTTATTCCAAATTTGCTCTCCATATTAATTTTAGTTAGATTTTAATTAGCATATAAATGAGAAAGGAGAGGAAAGAAAGGACAATTTCAGTTCTGATTGGCTCTACACAGGACTTGCTGTAGAGAAAACCCCAGTGAAGTCTTTTGACTTTGAATGGTAATCAAACATAAACTCTGAGCCCATTTGCCAATTGTATAGATGTCACAGCTTAGAACCAAATTACATAAGTGGAGTCCAATTCTAGAGAAATTTTCATTGTCAGCACACGTGTTGAACACACACCAAACATTGCTGCTTTGGATGCTTTTTAAAAAAAAGGATGGAATTAAAACCAGTGTCTAATTTTGAGAGGCTTACCTTCTGGTAAGGAGAGATGACCTATATATAAATGTGGTTGCCAGGTATAGAAGCAGTGTCAGGAAGAGAAGAGATCAGGATGAACTTGTACTTGCCCTTGAACAGATGGCGAGTCTTGCACGTGTGGAGAAGTTGGTGGCCATTCTGGGTGAAAGAAGTTACAGGATCACGGTCAGCCGAGGACTGTGAGCCTGGAGACTGATGTCGTTTGCTGAGGTGAACAGCGTGTGGAGAAGGGCAATGGGTTATAAACCAGGAGGTTAACCAAGGCAGTGCCTTGCCAAGTCTTTCTCTACCGCGTTTGACATCTGGGGGCAATTCAGTTTTGCTGGATTTCATGGAGAACTTCAGAGCAGTGAGCACAGATTTCCTCAATGAAAAGTAAAGAATTGAAAAATGTTAGATCAAAGAGGAAAGCGGTTATTCATTACAGAGGAGGAAGCTTATGGCAAAAAAGCTGGTGGAGCGGAGGCCAGAGGCCACCATCCCCTTCTCTGTGGCAGCATCTCACAGGAGTTTATGGTCAGAGTCGAAGGAAACCCAGACCCTGACTAAAGATTGAAAGTCCCTGGGCTCCTTCTCCTCTATAGGTATCCTCTCCTATGCAACAACAGGCGAGGGCAAAGGGCCAGCACACGGAGGGTCCACTGGTTCTTAAAACATATTCATGTCATGATTCATATGGAGCAACGGTCAAGACCTTGGTTTTTCATTCAGAGTACTTAGAATGACTCAACACTACTGTCCTGGAGGACCCTGCATTCTTAATGGAGCAGTATTGAGAGAAGTTTTAGTATGACGTCTAATTCACAGATGTTAAGGGGCTGTGACTTTTAGGGACAAGTATACATGCTTTTTCATGTAGACCTTAAACTTTGTTTTTGCACTTGTGTTTCTCTAAGATTCACCATTTTATCTTTTTTTTTAATTTTTATGTTATATTGAAGTATAGTTGATTTATAATGTTGTGTTAGTTTCAGGGGTGCAGCAAAATGATTCAGTTTTACATACATATATCCATTCTTTTTCAGATTCTTTTCCCATATAGGTGATTACAGAGTATTGAGTAGAGTTCCCTGTGCTGCAGAGTAGGTCCATGTTGATTATTTATTCTGTATATAGTAGTGTGTATCTGTTAATCCCAAACTCCTAATTTATCCCTCCCCGCCCCCATGTTTCCCCTTTGGTAACCACAAATTTGTTTTCGAAGTCTGTGAGTCTGTTTCCGTTTTGTAAATAAATTCATTTGTATCATTTTATCCCTCAAATGCCATACATTGAAGCTTCCACTAATCTGGCATCCTCAGAGCATCTGGAGATCCAGGGGAAGCTGTGTTCTGTTCTCAAAACCAAATTGAAGAATTAGTCCCTGAGGTTGAAAGCAAATCTATCTGATTTGATTATTGACGGAAGAATTATTCTATTACTTCTATCTAATCTGCTTAATCTGGCATAGAAGAACCCACGTGATCTGAGCCTCTCCAGCTGCTAACCCTCCAGTCTCTCTCTCAATCTCTCTCTCTCCTTCTCTCTCTCTCTCTCTCTCTCTCTCACACACACACACACAGAGCTCTGTATCAGCCCTCTCGAATGACTCATAATTCTAGAAGGAGCTATGCTAGGCCCACTACCATCAGCCTTTGCATAGAAAACTGTTCCTCCCTAGAATACTTCTTGCCTAACTCTTAGCCCTGCAGGACTCCACTGATGCTGTATACTGTGTGTGAGACTGGGGTAGATTCTCTTGCACCTAACCACTACAACTGTTCAGACTTTCTTTCATCCTCGAAATAAACCTCTATGGTAATTATCCATTCACTTGTTTTACTTTTTCTCCTATAAGACTATGAGCTACTCCTAGGCAAAGGCCATGATTTTTATTTTTAATCAAGAAATTCTAGTATCTTTATAACACGATAAAAGGAGTAGGATGAAGTATTTCATAGAAAGCTCCCTTTTTCCAGAACTACAACACACATCCATGAGCGTGTACACGCACGCACACACACGCACACAGATCCAAGAGCTGAAAAAAATCCTCAAAATGCCATCTGATCGGGCCTCCCTGGTGGCGCAGTGGTTGAGAGTCCGCCTGCCAATGCAGGGGACACGGGTTCGTGCCCCGGTCCGGGAAGATCCCACGTGCCGTGGAGCGGCTGGGCCCGTGAGCCGTGGCCGCTGAGCCTGCGCGTCCGGAGCCTGTGCTCCGCAACGGGAGAGGCCACAACGGTGAGAGGCCCGCGTACCGCAAAAAAAAAAAAAAAAAAAAAAAAAAAAGCCATCTGATCATCTTCATGCCATTGAACAAAGAATTATTTCCATTTGAAAGATGTTAAAGGGAAGTTGAAAGAATCTCCTGAAGTAGGTCCAGCCCTTGACAAAGCAGCGGGGCGGTCTGCGTTGTGAAGTTACCTATGTTGGTGTATCCTTCTTTAGATGACCTTCACCTCCTCTCGGGAAGGAAGATGGGCTCTCAGTGCTGATACTCGGAGATCGTGTACTTGTCACGTGAGAAAGTCTTCAGTGTGCTCACGTGCAGGGTTTCCAGAGAGTGGCAAAGGAGACTCTGGTCTATAATTATTCACTTCCTTTGGTTTCTCATTAGGACTTTCTGTGGCTGAATAAAGTCTATTTTTTGAGAATTCTGCGTCTAATCATTGTTATTCATTATAGGGAGGATTTGGAATTTTCAAGTATCTTTAATGGGATTTTGAGCTTTGAATTTCATGGGAAGAATTGAAATTTGGTACATGTTGATAGTGACTAAATAGGCAGCTGACAGAAATGTACGTTGCTGGTGTGTTAATTTACACAATTTTTATTTTACAAGGACTTACCTGAGCAATCTTTTGCTTTATCCTCAGAACAGCCCATTTCAAGCAGGTCGGGCAGAGGCCACCATACCCTTTAACAAGGTGCAGAGAGGAGAAGCCAGGTATTTGAAGCCAGGAAGCTGGTGCCAGCTCTCTTGACACCTGGGCAGGTGTACTTTCCAGAAGCTGCCACTTCAGTTTGTATCCTAGTCGCTAAATGTCCAGATGCCTAACGTGCCAAAATCATTCACGCCACCAAGTTTGCTCTAAAATGCAAGCGTGTGCACACATACACACACACGCTTACTCTCCTGATGTTTCCTGAATGAGAGGTAGAACACAGGAACATTAGAACATTTTTAAGTCAAATTCAAATTCTTTCAATGCTAAGAAGCTGAACATCCCAGCCGTTTCACCTAGGAGTTCTCCTTTTAGAAATTAACTCTAAATAGAAAAAGAGACAAGGGAACAGATTTTGATGATCGTTTCAGAATTATGACAGTGAACTTTAACATTAGAAGCATAGTTAGAGAATTTACACTGTATCCATAAATATGAGTTGAAGGAAAGTTTGAACAAATGAAGATGCCTGGCTGTGTGCTTGTCCCCCCATGCTGCTCACGCCTTGCCCCACCCCAGGGTCTCCGAGGTAAACTGTCTCATGTTTTCAAGTGTTATAAGCTACAGTGAATGCTTTTAAATATTCTCATTTAGTTTTGGTTTACATATTCCGAAAGCTATTTCAAAAAATACTTTACAATGGAAATGTCAAATTTCCGCTAGGCAAAGACTTGTGTTGTTTGTGTTCCCTGCTATATCCTCAGGTCCTTGAACTGTGACTATAAAACAGTAGGCATCATATATATATATATATATATATATATATAAAAATATATAAAATGTATGTGTATATATATATATACATAACATACACACATGCAAGATACACACATGTGGAATTATATATATATGGAATTCTACTTATAATTCCATATATATATAAATATATATGGAATTCAAGAATATTACCACAGTTTCCCTTGAACATATTGAATTCCTATAAAATTGAGGGCAAATACGCCTTTTTAATATTTTATACTCCAGGTTCATTGTATACAGTTCATGTTTTCTTGGGACCCATCTCAGCTGTGAGTGTTCCATTAAATTCTTTTTTATTGGGACTTCCCTGGTGGCACAGTGGTTAAGAATCCGCCTGTCGATGCAGGGGACACGGGTTCGAGCCCTGGTCCAGGAAGATCCCACGTGCCACGGAACAACTAAGCCTGTGTGTCACAACTTCTGAGCCTGCGCTCTAGAGCCCGCGAGCCACAACTACTGAAGCCCGCACGCCTAGAGCCCGTGCTTCGCAACCAGAAGCCACGGAAATGAGAAGCTCCTGCACCACAACGAAGAGTAGCCCCCGCTCGCCTCAACTAGAGAAAGCCCGCGCACAGCAACGAAGACCAAACGCAGACAAAAATAAAAATAAATAGTTTTTTAAAATACCACACAAAAAATTCTTTTTTATTTCCAGCCAGACCATCCAACCCTTCTCCAGTCAGTCTGCCCATAACTCCCACTCCACTCCACCTTCTTCCAGTCATGACATCATTTTGGGTCCTTTATATGATATTTAATTTTGAAAAATGAGTAAGGAGAGAATGCTGTCTGTTCAGACATTAAATCCTGATGCTTGTTATTACAAAGAAGAACTCGATGCAGGAAGGGAAGGAAATGGGAGTTTGCTGCCATGTGGTCCAAAGTGGTGCCTGTCGCAGAGCAAAGGAGCCTAGAAAAAAATCAGCTTTATTCCCATGGCAGTGAAAATGGAGGTTAATATCACAAACAAGCCGGTTTCACGGTTGCATTATCTGGATTCAGAACTCTTTAAGATGTGTAACCAGGGCAAATAGCATGATTTTCTGCATTACTTCTCCTTGGCTAAAAAAAAAAGTTCTTCAAACAGAAGGAAAAAAAAAACCAAAAACTAAACACTTTTCAAGGGCCATCCTGAGTTCTGAGAGCATGCATGAAATGAACAGGAAGAATGCACAGGCGGCGGGTGGGGGGGCGGGAATAATGCTCTCCTTCTCTGTCAGCCCTGGTTATAATATAAAATCCTGCAGCTTTTACGGAGCCAACAAGCAGGGGACAGCTCACATCTTAGCCACGCTACCTGTGTGTCTTTTGTTGCTGCCAGAACAGTCCACTTGGCACTTGTGAGTAGCACAACACCAGCTTCTCAACCTTCTGGACCATTCTTGCTGGTGATGAATGTCCTGACTTTTGACTTCTACTGCTTTTCAGTTACCTCTATCCTGGCAGTTGAAAATCTAAGCTTCTGTCTCTCTCACTACATCTGTATTACTCCAAAACATCTTGGGAACTGTGGAGTGGGGAACAAAATCCTTAATTCTGTCTACTTAAAAAAAATACGACTGTGGGAATTCCCTGGCAGTCCAGTGGCTAGGACTCGGCACTTACACTGTCATGGCCTGGGTTCAGTCCCTGGTCAGGGAATTAAGATACCACAAGCCGTGCGGCGTGGCCCCCCTTTACTTTCCCCCATGGAAAGTAAAGGATTTAACTCCCAATCAAAACAACTATTTTTTTTTTCTATAAGGACCTGTGAAATGTATTTTTGATTTCAAAAGAACAGAACTGGAAACTAGAAAGTATACATTTGCTGTTATATCAAAATATTTAAATTTTTTGACGTCTATTATATTTAAGTCAGTGTGTTAAACAAACTGAGGTTGGAAATGCAGTGACATGCAGTTTTAAATGTGCCTAAGATGTGAGTATCTCAGCCTACATTTACTAATTATATGCATTCATTTACTCACCTGATAAAAGTTATAGCTACAAGCTAGGGGCTCTGCTGGTAACTTACAAATTGGCTATCAATAAGGATAATGGGAACATACAATCTAGAGATATTGGATTATGGATTTGGGGTATTCGTTGCTCAGCACACCCACCCCTGTTCTGAAGACCTCTCTGTTCCTTTTTTTTTTTTGACACATCCAAGTCTATTCAGTTATTTTAAGAATATGCCTATTTAATACCTACTCCATGCCCAGGTATTAAGATTTGTGCTGGAAACGTGCATGTGAGTAACAGACTCAGGATGTGGGAAACCTCCTAAGGGCAGGTAGCATACAGGGAGTCCTAAGTAGAGGGCCATCTTAGTCTAGGATGTGATGCTGTATCTAAGATCCCATAGTGGGACAGAAAAAAAGAAGGTTCTAGGAAGTAGAAAGAGTATATGTCCAGCACCTATGGGAGAGAGAGCATGCCACTGAAAGAAAGCCAAGTTACCTGGATCATTGAGTATGGGGGAAAGCAGTCCATTGTAGGGGGCGAATTGGTCTGGAGTTCATGATGGGAAGACTTGTGGCTGGTGTCAGGAATCTGGGCTGCCTCCTAAAAGCAACGTCAGGCCATGGAAGGTTTGCAAACAGAGGAGGGACAGAAACACAGTCACCCTCCTGTGTCCTCCAGACTCATCCCCCTCAGCCTACTCACCGTGGTGATGGTTCCTTCTCTGACTGTCCTCGTGAGCTTTCTTTCAGGACTTGGTGGATATGATACGCTAGCCTTGCCAGAAGGACTTGGACGTGTGATGAACGACATTTACAATCTGCTCTGCCACTTGCTGGTTGTGTGATTTTAGACATCGCCTTGCGAAGATGTTCTTCCTTAATTGGACCTCTTAATGGGCTACTCATTAAGTCTGTGTTTCAGCACTTTAAAAATCTTCTCCTCTGTTGTCATTGTCATATGAATTTCAATTAAATATCTTAACTCACTGGCCTTAGGTCCTTAAGTGGATTGCCAAGATGAAGTCATTTAAACATTTATATCTGTTTCGAGATGGCTGTATCTGAAAGATAACAAAAGAACTAGCTCTATGAAGCTAGATAATGCACCGTTGCCTCCTCATCCTAAATAATCCCTGTTTATCCTTCTGCCAAGGTAGGCAAAGACCTCAGACCCAGGAATCAAGAACAAATACCATTATGAGAGTGCAAGTTGGTGCAGCCACTAAGGAAAATAGTGTGGAGGTTCCTCAAAAAACTAAAAATAGAGTTGCCGTATGATCCAGCAATCCCACGCCTGGCCATATATCTGGACAAAGCTATGATTAAAAAGGATATATGCCCCCCAGTGTTCATTGCAGCACTATTTACAATAACCAAGACATGGAAGCAACCTAAATGGCCATCGACAGATGAAAGGATAAATAAAATGTTGTCTATATATACAATGGAATACTACTCAACCATAAAAAAGAATGAAATGTCATTTGCAGCAACATGGATGGACCCAGAGATTATCATACTAAGTGAAGTATTATATGATATCACTTATATATGGAATCTAAAACATGACATAAATGAAACTTATCTATGAAGCAGACTCACAGACATAGAGAACAGACTTGTGGTTGCCAAGAGGGAGGGGGTTGGGAGAGGGGATGGATTGGGAGTTTGGGATTAGCAATGCAAACTATTATATATAGAATGGATAAACAACAAGGTCCTACTGTAGAGCACAGGGATCTATATTTAATACCCTGTGTTAAACCATAATGGAAAAGAATATGAAAAAAATGTGTATATATGTATAACTGAATCACTTTGCTGTGCAGCAGAAATTAACACAACATTGTAAATCAACTAGACTTCAATACAAAAAAAAAGAACAGCTACCATTAGTTTAGCCTGGACATACACTTCATCTGCTTGTCCCAAAGGCACACGTGTCCTCAGTCATATAATAATGCGTTAATTATCTGGTGAGCATCAGACACTTATTAAGCAAATTACAACTTCTTAAAGGGTGGGTGGGAGGATAAGTGTGACAAAGAAAATAAATTTATCAGGCATCCACTAAAAGCATAATGGCAAGTGTTTTTCCGGTGGTAATTCATTCACTTAAACTTGACGAAAACTGTAAAGTTTATGGTGGCAAATGCGTTTGATAGATAAGGACGTGGACCCTGAGAGGAGTGTGGAGACTTGCTGAGTGTGCTCTAGCTTATTTATACCAAGGCACATACAGGAAAGTTGTGAAAACAAGGCTTGTCTGACTGTCCCATCTGTTCTCCTGAGGTGAGTGGTCCCCCCATGAAGTGACACACAAATAAAAGTGGATACTGATTTTTTCCTGAACACCTGCTACCTGCTAGGCACTGTGCTAAGCATATTATATCCATTACTCCATTGAATCCCTTACATAAATCTAGGTGGTAGGTTCTAGTATTATCCAGATTTTGCAAACAAAAAACTGAGACTTTGAGGGTGAAGCACATAGCCCAAGGTTTCTGAGTGAATAAGTAGCACAGCTGGAATCACAGATCTGCCTTTTGCCCACACCTTTGTTCTTATCCATTCCACTTGTGCATAATAATATAATCATTATATATCAGGTGAAATTGAATGGGTATATTTTTCAGAGTTGATATTGGTTAATGAGGATTGGAGGAGGTTTTGTGGAGGCAAAGAGAAGAAAGCATGGGACTGATAGCTGGAGAGAATCCAAAAAAGGTAGAGAGGAAAATGAAGGGCATTCCAAGCACGGCAACATCATGAGCGAGTCGGGGTGTTGGAGAGGAACAGGGCAGATCTGAGGGATCTTAAAGAGAACAGAGGAGCCGGAATGTAAATTTCAGTTTTTGAAGAAAATAGCTGGTCATAGTATCCTATGATAGCACATGCCCCTCTGCTTAGTAATCACATTTCTCCTCTAGTTTCCTATTAAAAGAAAGTTGTAACTCAGAGACCAGCAGATGAAAATCATCCTCATTCATCAACTTTTGTTGCTATGGAAACTCTTGGTGGGGCTCTACAGAATTCTGGCATCAAGGTCATCTAGACTATCCCTGGGGTTGGTTCTGCTTAGAATATCTTAGGAGTGATGAGTAAACCTAAAACTATCCTTCGGCCAGGGTTGGAAGTTGAGGTTAGGATGACTGGCAGTCAGATCTGTTAAAATTTAACCCTTTATAACATAATGACATGATTTAAATAATTCGTATCACTCACTGACTTTCTGAGAAAGGGAGAAAGGATAATGACATTAATCAAAAAATAGAAAAAAAAGTAGAGAACTAGAAAAATATATAGCTATGAAATATGCACCGTGTTACTTAATAAATATTTTTAAATGGTAGTCTCTATCATTTAGAGAGGACATAGAATGCTGGTGTAAAGTGTGGTCCTTGGCATCAAATCACGCCAGATTCGGGTCCTGATGTGGCTGCCTGTGAACTGAGTGCCATGGGGCAGATCGGTAAACTCTTTAACCTTCCATCTCACCTGAGTATTGGGGATATGCCCCCCCACCTTAGTTACACTTGCTCACTTGTTGGCTTTCCTTTTATAGTGTGGTCTTCCCCCAAATGGAAAGAGCCTAGTTATTCTCTATCAGCTTAATCTGGATTCCCCCAGGGCGGACCCGGAGACAAGTATTCACCTGCAAGTGGTTTGTCTGGAAAATAAAGGGAGGAGCATCAGGGGTCAGGAAGCCAATCAGGGAAGAGAAAGAGGGCATCACAAAATGTTTTATCAGCTAAGGGAGGTCAGGAGGGGTGCGATAGGAGCTAAATTCCATTGGAGAAACTCTGAGGGCCAGTGTAGAACACAACACAGTGGGGTGAGTGCATTCTCATCAGAGCTGGGTTGAGGGATGCTTGCAAAGAGCAGTAACTTTCTGGCACTTCCGTCCTGACATGTCTTGGGCAAAGAGACCTCCCATGGGGAGAGAATGTCTTCAGATGAAGAAAAGCAGTTGCTGCAGGGGGCGTTCTAATGCGTGGAAGTGTTACGCGTGAGGCCATATGGGGAGGTACCACTAGCATGTGCTATACTCTCCCCAGCTCAGAGCAGACAGTATTTTCTCCATGAATATCTGTCAAATGAATGACCCGTAGGATGAATGCATCCTCTAGCCCTGTGGTTCCTTCTCTGGTTGCACATTCCAGTCAGATGGGGAGCTTTTAAATACCCTTATGTCCAGACTCTACTGCAGACCAGTTAAATCAGAGTCAGAATGTGTAATAGCCAGGACAGAGAACCACTGCTCTTCTTCACCTAATGCGTGAATTCTTTCTACCAAATCCTTGACAGATGGCCATAGAAGCCTCTTTTTGAAACACTGCTTGGAGAGGGACTTTGCTATTCTCAGAAGAAAAGCATTCCCATTTTTTTGACAACACTAATTGTTCCAATGTTTTGTCCTCCTATTGAGCCAAAACTTGCCTCTGTACCTTCCATCAGTCATCCTTGCTCTGCACTTTTAGAATAATGCAAAATGAGTCTATTCCATTTTCTACATGACTGCCCGTTAGATATTCAAAGGTAGTCAGAATGCCCTAACTTGACCTTCATTTTTTCACACCCTAAACATGCTTAGCTCTTTCAACAGCTGCTATTCAACCTCCTCTAATCATATTTGAGTTTGCCAATTCACTTTTATCCTGTGGAATTCTCACCTTAACCCATGGTCTATGACTGCATGTGGAACTATAAAGAGGACCATGTGTTAAGTGAAGTGTACATGTGTGTGCATGTGTGCGTGTGTGTGTGTGTAAAAGTTATCAGTGATGGGTCCACTTAAAGTATATCCCGTTTAATTGGCTTATAAGGAAAAATAGGATTTCCATTTTTCTTTCCCATCTCCCAGAATTTGCCTTTTCTAAGTGTGTTTATTTTTCTCTCTTGGTTTATTTGTTTGAATGCCTCAGTCCTCACATTGCTTTTAGGGCAATGCAAACATATTTTTAATATGCATAACATGAAGAGTTTCCATTGAGGTTTGTCACCTGTCCTTTTCGTAAGTACTGAGCCAAAGGATTCATGAACTCAAAACCAAAACAAAATAAAATCAATACGTTTGTTTTTGATAGAAAGAGATTCAACTGCTGTGGTACTCAGGGCAAGCAATTCTTAGGTCAATGACCAAATCTACTACAAATTTGGAGGGAGAGCAGCTGGAACTCTTCTGGACAAGTTCAATGGAACAAGATGGAACAAGCCTTTGCTATTCTAGAGACAGTGGGCATACCTGGCAGTCCCCACCCAACACAAAACAGGACTTGAGTTGGCTTTGCAGAGTGCCTCTAAGAAAAAGTTTGGGAAGAAGGTAGATTTGTGCCCGTGAATGTAACATGATCTCAGAAAACACAAATAGAATTAGCAGATGGCTGCAATCAGTAGTCTTGATCTGGAAATAGTTTTAAGACTTTGACTCTCTTAGTCAAGACTGAAAAAGTCATAAGGAGATAGTTTGATATACTGTCCAGGAAGTGCCAAGGGTGGGGCAGTGGGAGAGACAGTCAAGATGACTTGAGGACAAGAGTAGAGACTTGAGTCAGAGGGACAGCACTGTAACCCCAGGTCCACCACTGATCATCAGAGTGACCTTCCAAGAGTGAGCTTTGCTTCCCAAGCCTCAGTTGATACATCTGTGAAATGAAGGAAAATAATCACCATCAGGTCAATGTCCAACCACAGCCCAGCAACTATAGGAACGATGAGAACGAATGTCTGTGCCAGTCCCAGAGTGAGAACTCAGTGAATGTGAGCATTTTGCCAATTGTTAAGAGTCCATAGACCTAGAAAGTCTGGGTCAAACCTGAGCTCCATTACCCACCCAGTAACGTGATCCAGGGAAGTCCCTTATTATCCCAGTTCCTTAGCTACCTCTTCTGTGAAATGGGATCATAAGAAGACCTTCCTTGTGGGGTTAAAATGAGGACTGAATGATCTGACGTATATGCAAAACTCAAGGAGCAGAGCCTGTGAATGATAAGCATGAAAAAGCGTTAGCTAGTATTTTAGGATCTGTCCCCAGTTGTTTCCCATTAGTTCCAAAACTTTTGGGGTCAGTTTTTTTCAAGTGTAAAACAAAGGAGGGGCGTTAGAGTCCTTGAAGACACTGGCTCTCAGTTTTGGTGGTTCTCTGTGCATTGCAGACTCTAACAAATTGCCTTGGTCACAGGGAGATCAGCTCGGTGCTTTGTGTCCACCTAGAGGGGTGGGATTGGGAGGGTGGGAGGGAGACGCCAGAGGGAGGGGATATGGGGTTATATGTTTATGTACAGCTGATTCACTTTGTTATAAAGCAGAAACTAACACACCATTGTAAAGCAATTATACTCCAATAAAGATGTTTTAAATAAATAAATAAATAAATATAAAGAAGTAAAGCATAGAAAGTAGAAATATAGCTGTTTTACAAACTGCTATGTAGATCTCCTATTTGTTTAGGTTTTGCCCCCCACCCTGAGCAGTCAAATATGGAGGAAAATTTACTAAAGCACCCCATGACTATTTATGTAAATTTTTTCATATATTCCTAACACCCTTTTCATAAGGACTCTTGGCTTTCTCATGCAAAAATATATCCCTTTGTCCAGTTTATTGACTTGTATTGATGTTAATTTATATGCTACTATTACATTCTTTCTTTTATTCTGAATACAAGTGATAAAATATATTTTCCACGTATAATTTTTGTGTAACTTTTAGTTGTGTCTTTTATAAATAGCATATACTCAGATTTATGTCAGCTAATCAATACCTTTTTTTACTAGACAAGTTTAACCTATTAAAATGTGTTACTACAATTAAAAAAAAATAAATTGCCCTGGGAATCTGGCTGTGTGTCCATCTCCCACAGCTGCCTTCTTCTAAGAGCAGAGCTTGGGTCTGAACTTCCAAGTGTGTGGCTCTTAGACTGTATTCGGCAAATGTGTTTTGAATGAATGAATGAAGTGCTGTGTATAAAAATTCATTAACACCTGCCCCTGTGCCTCTGGGGCTTGGCTTCTCTACTGCTCCGTGGAGAGGCAGCTGTGCCAGTTTCTCAGAGTCAGGAGAGCAAGAGGCAGATTCCGGCTCCTCTATTTTCGCATTTTCCTGACTAATTTTTCCTTCCCCATTATTCCATCTTTATGGTTCCTTTATTGCTGTCTCCATACTTATCTCTTTTTTCATCTTGTTATATATTGCATTTGAGAAAATACAGTGTCTGTTCATGGTAAAAACTCACAGCAAAGTATGGTAGAAGGGAAAAAAAAGAGGCACTTATATCTCATGGGTTTCACCACTTTCCCTCCTCCAGTCACGCCCCTGACTGGAACAGTTTCCTGTAATGTTGCAGTTACATTTGTGACATTGTGTGTTTCTTAGGATATAAAACCCACTTAAGGGTAAAAACAACGAACATAGCTGGTTGGTTGGCTGCTTCACTCAGATAAAAAAAGACTTAGGGGATAACTCACTTCATGATTTGGAGGTTGAGAACTGTTCTTCCTAATTAGGCATCTAGAAATTCTCTCTAAACTGGGAAATAGTATACATATCAAGCATTGCAGGTCGTATGATCTCTCTCACAACTATGCAACTCTGCTGTAATGGGGGAGCCATAGACAATGTGTAAATGAATGAGCATGTGACTGGGTTCCAGTAAAATCCTATTTACAAAAACATGTGGCAGGCTGGATTTGGCTTGTAGGTCATGGTTTGCAGACCCCTCTACTTAGCAAAAAGATCTGTTTGAAAATTTTGTCCCAGTTTTGTCACTAACCAACCTTGAGACCACAGTGAAGCCATTTAACCTCTCTAGGTCCTGATTTTCCTCCTCTAGAAAATGAAGCCACTGGACAAGCAGACCTCAAGGTGACCTCTAGGTTTCCTTTTACAACTGATGGATGATGTACTGTGAGTCCAGTGTGACACTTCCGAGGTACAGCTAAAAACTAAGCAAACAGGCTAAGAAGATTGTGGTCTCCTTCTGAAAGCAAACTTTCATATTTGAGCTCACTATCAAATATCAACCAACAGCAGGTCCACTGGCATGAAAGAATCAAGAACTCCAGGAATCCACAAGAAAAAAAGTTTCATCTAGATTTTGAAGGACTTGAGGGGTATCCAAGGACTTAAAGGATATGTATCTTAAGGGATAAATACATTTGAAGGAGGAGAATAAGACAGTCTGCTCCTTGCCTAGAGCTTCCTCAATACTAGACCATATTCCTATTCTTCACAGATATTGTTTATCTTCACAAGTAGCCTATGACGTAGATGTCAGGATTCTTGTTTGAAGATGCTGAGGTTATGAGCAGTTAAGAGATTGTCTCAAGATCACACACCAAAGAAATGGCAGAGCTTTGAATTCACACCTACTAATTCCCAAAGACATTCTCTTTTCACCAGGTTAAACTCTCCTAAGCTAATAAAGAAAAAAGATTGATATTCCCACCACGGGAAGGAAAAAAACACAGAGCTACAGTGAGAAGAAGCAGATCAACATCAGGGTCATCAAATGAACAGTCTGGGTCCCTCTCTTCCCCCCCACAAATAAATTCCTCCATGGTAGATGCCACATAATTTAGTCCCCTTCTCCCAGTGTTTGCCGTCTTGCCATTTTTTTTTTTTTAGGTTGAAAGCAATTGACCACGGTACATAAGCAACAAACTATAGAAACTGAGCATACAGGTGTAGAGAATAGTGACATAATCAAATACAACTTGCGATAGAGTTCATTTGACACACACCTAATGATATACATAATGCAATTTTGAGGCATGGTAATTAGGTATAAATGGTAAGCTGTTGACATAAATGACTGCAATTACTATTGCTTCTGCAGCGGCAGGCCCTGTGTTAGATTTTACATTTCTCACTTGGTTGGTTCTTTGGGATTTATAAATTATTATCATTGTTGGACAGATTGGATAGCTGCAGAATGCAAGGCCTTGGGAATTTGTGGCCAAAAGGTTGTAGTTGTTTATTTGACTTCATTTGTTTGCTTATATTGTTTGTTTATACTACACCCTGCCAATTTCATAAAGGCTTTAGGGGTCTTCTGCAATAACCACAGACAATGTAATAGGAAAATATACATATACAATGATAAATACAACAAGATCAATGAGAAAAGGAGGTTTAGACCGTAAAAGGGGCGAAAAGTTGACACTGTTTCTTGGAGCAAGGGTGAGATAATAACTTTTGTGAACCTCGTGTCTAGTACATCAATTTATTTCTAATTATCTTAATTACAACCCTGCAAAGCAGATATCCCAATTCCCTTTTTATACACAGGTCAGAGAGGGGGAAATATGCTTACTAAGTCCATGTAGCTAGTAAATTAATAATGCTGAGATTAGAATTCAGTCTGTAAAACTTCAAACTCATACTTCACTCTGGTGGGTAGGAGAGGACTTGAGGTGAGATAAAGTTGAGGGTGATGATAGGGCTGAGATTTGGAGAAAATAAACATTGAATCCCAACAGCTAGAACAGAGAGGACTAGAGTTAGAAGTGGGCAGCCTCACATGGTCCATGCAAACCTCAGCACTAATGGAACCACAGGAAGAGCGCTCTGAAGACCATTAGCACTTAGCAAGCACTCAGCATTTATTTAATGATTTATTAACAAGAGTAGATATCAATAAAATTTTAAAAGTATTAAGTAGGTGAGTGTCAGTACACTGTCATTATTACATGTTCATCTTCGTTTGGACCCCTTCCTGACTTTGAAGAGACCTCCATAATTTAAAGAAAAAAAAAATAGTGAAAGATTTCTGTGCTCATTGCAAATGCAGGGAGAAACCAAAACAAATGTCAACTGCCCTCGGTCTCAAAGAGCTAATAATGCAATGGCCTGTGACAACCTCAAATTAAAATATGAAAACCATTAAACAGATATTGATAGCTAGGTTTCGGAAATGTTTTCAAAAACCATCCATAGATTCAGCAGATGATGGTGGGTGATTTGAAAATGTCTCATGGTGAGATGATATTTCAAACATATCCTTAATTATGTCTTAAGATTTCAAGAGTTAGGAGCACCAAGTAAACAAAGGGAAATTATACCAAAAAAAGTTGCAGATGCACCCAGAATATGTGGACATATGTGGATATATGTTGAATGCCAAGCTCACGTCTCTGGAGTCAGACAGTATGTAGTCCTGTGCCATTAACCCTGGGCAAGTTATTTACTTCTCTCTCTATGCATATTCCACTCTGTAAAAATCCCACAAGGTAAAGCTTAAATCATGCAATGTGCTTAAAGTTCACGGCACTGAGCCTGGCACATAATAAGTGCTCAGTAAATGGTGGATCTTTTTATTCAAATGATTGAATGAAATGAAGGATGTGTTTGCATGAGTAGTAGGAGACTGAAGTTGGAACGTGTAAATATGTCATTAAAAGAGTACTTTTTATAGATAAAATTTTAGTTGTTCTTGATCCCCCTCTTCACAAAAGTTATTTTTGAACAACAACAAAAAAAATGCTTGAGCCCACTTTAAGAGTAGTTAGCCCATACTACATATTTAATTTGGGCCAGGCATTGTCCTAAGTACTTTAGCAGCATTATTTCATTGAATCTTTATAACAAAATGACCAGGTAGGTCCTCATCATCTGCGCTTTACAGACAGTAAATCAAGACACCAAGAAATTAAGTGACTCACCAGGTGTTGCCCAGGTAAAGGTGGCAGGGCTGGGCTTTCCACTAACATAGTCTGATGTAGCTAGGTTGACTACTGGTTAGTTTCACTCAATTTGTTCACAGGAGGCAGATAAAACCCTCCTCACTGATTTGGAAATGTTTGCACTTCTGTTAAAATGGAAGAAATGTGATTCTCTGTCTTGATTAACGACTCCCTACCCTCATCCATAATTTGAAATAAAGAGAGAAAAGTTAAAATAAAAATAAAGTAACGTAATGATTTTTTTTTTTGGAGGGGAGCAGGATTTCATCTAAAATTAAGAAAGGAGGAAAACACAAATTGTTCCCATTTTTTAACAGTGTATTATACTTTTTTATTGGAGTATAATTGCTTTACAATGTTGTGTTAGTTTCTGCTGTACAATGAAGTAAATCAGCTATAAGTGTACACGTATCCTCTCCCTCTTAGACCTCCCTCCCACCCGCCCCATACCACCCATCTAAGTCATCACAGCACAGAGCTGAACTCCTTGTGCTATACAGCAAGTGTATCAATTTTCCACTTGGTAGTGTATTTATATCAAACCTAATCTCCCAATTCATCCCACCTCCCTTTCCCCATCTGTGTCCACATGTCCATTCTGTACACCTGTGTCTCTATTCCTGCCCTGGAAATAGGTTCATCTGTACTATTTTTCTAGATTCCACATATATGCGTTAATATACAATATTTGTTTTTCTCTTTCTGACTTACTTCACTCTGTATGACAGACTCCAGGTCCATCCACATCTCTACAAATGACCCAATTTCATTCCTTTTTATGGCTGAGTAATATTCCATTGTATATATGTACCACAACTTCTTTATCCATTCATCTGTCGACGGACATTTAGGTTGTTTCCATGTCATGGCTATTATAAATAGAGCTGCAATGAACACTGTGGTACATGTGTCTTTTTGAATTATGAATTCTCAGGGTATATGCTCAGTAGTGGAATTGCTGGGTTGTATGATAGTTCTATTTTTAGTTTCATAAGGAAATTCCATACAGCCACTGTTCTCCACAGTGGCTGTATCAATTTACACTCCCCCCAATAGTGCAAGAGGGTTCCCTTTTCTGCACACCCTCTCCAGCATTTATTATTTGTAGATTTTTTGATGATGGCCATTCTGACTGGTGTGAGGTGATACCTCATTGTACTTTTGATTTGCATTTCTCTAATGATTAGTGATGTTGAGCGTCCTTCATGTGTTTGTTGGCAATCTGTAGATCTTCTTTGGAGAAATGTCTGTTTAGGTCGTCTGCCCATTTTTTGTCTTGTTTTGGTTTCCTTTGCTGTGCAAAAGCTTTTAAGTTTAATTAGGTCCCGTTTGTTTATTTTTGTTTTTATTTTCATTACTCCAGGTGGTGGGTCAAAAAAGATGTTGCTGTGATTTATGACAAAGAGTGTTCTTCCTATGTTTTCCTCTAAGAGTTTTATGTGTCTGGTCTAAAATTTAGTTCTTTAATCCATTTTGAGTTAATTTCTGTGTATGGTGTTAGGTAGTGTTCTAATTTCATTCTTTTACATGTAACTGTCCAGTTTTCCCAGCACCACTTGTTGAAGAGGCTGTCTTTTCTCCACTGTATATTCTTGCCTCGTTTGTCATGGATTAGGTGACCATAGGTGCGTGGGTTTATCTCTGGGCTTTCTATCCCATTCCATTGATCTATATTTCTGTTTCTGTGTCGGTACCATCCTGTATTGATTACCATAGCTTTGTAGTAGAGTCTGAAGTCAGGGAGCCTGATTCCTCCAGCTCTATTTTTCTTTCTCAAGATTGTTTTGCTATTCAGGGTCTTTTGTGTTTCCATACAAATTGTGAAATTTTTTGTTCTAGTTCTATGAAAAATGCCATTGGTAATTTGATAGGGATTGCATTGAATCTGTAGATTGATTGGGGTAGTATAGTCATTGTCACAATATTGATTCTTCCAATCCAAGAAAATGGTATATCTCTCTACCTGTTTGTGTCAACTTTGATTTCTTTCATCAGTGTTTTATAGTTTTCTGTGTTCAGGTTTTTTGCCTCCTTAGGTAGGTTTATTCCTAGGTGTTTTATTTTTTTTGTTGCGATGGTAAATGGGATTGTTTCCTTAATTTCTCTTTCTGATCTTTCATCGTTAGTGTATAGGAATGCAAGATATTTCTGCGCATTAATTTTGTATCCTGCAACTTTACCAAATTCAATGATTAGCTCTAGTATTTTTCTGGTGACATCTTTAGAATTTTCTATGTACTGTATCATGTCATCTGCAAACAGTGGCAGTTTTACTTCTTCTTTTCCAATTTGGATCTCTTTTATTTCTTTTTCTTCTCTGATTGCCATGGCTAGGACTTCCAAAACTATGTTGAATAAGAGTGGTGAGAGTGGACATCCTTGTCTTCTTCCTGATCTTAGAGGAAATGCTTTCAGTTTTTCACCATTGAGAATGATGTTTGCTGTGGTTTTGTCATATATGGCCTTTATTATGTTGAGGTAGGTTCCCTCTATGCCCTTTCTGGAGAGTTTTTATCATAAATTAGTGTTGAATTTTG
>NC_041215.1:32477443-32479293 GCF_002837175.3 Physeter macrocephalus
TTAGAGGAAATGCTTTCAGTTTTTCACCATTGAGAATGATGTTTGCTGTGGTTTTGTCATATATGGCCTTTATTATGTTGAGGTAGGTTCCCTCTATGCCCTTTCTGGAGAGTTTTTTTTTTTATCATAAATAGGTGTTGAATTTTGTCAAAAGCTTTTTCTGCATCTATTGAGATGATCATGTGGTTTTTATTCTTTAATTTGTTAATATGGTGTATCATGTTCAATGATTTGGGTATATTGAAGAATCCTTGCTTCCCTGGGATAAATCCCACTTGATCATGGTGTATGATCCTTTTAATGTGTTATTGGATTCTGTTTGCTAGTATTTTGTTGAGGATTTTGTGTTTATGTTATCAGTGATATTAGTCTGTAATTTTTTTTTTTTTTTGATATCTTTGCCTGGTTTTGGTATCAAGGTGATGGTGGCCTCATAGAATGAGTTTGGGAGTTTTCCTCCCTCTGCAATTTTTTGGAACAGTTTGAGAAGGATAGGTTTTAGGTCTTCGCTAAATGTTTGATAGAATTTGCCTGTGAAGCCATCTTGTCCTGGACCTGTTTGTTGGAAGATTTTTAATCACAGTTTCAATTTCATTACTTGTGATTGGTCTGTTCATATTTTCTACTTCTTTCCAGTTCAGTCTTGGAAAGTTTTACCTTTCCAAGGATTTGTCCACTTCTTCCAGATTGTCCATTTTATCAGCATATAGTTGCTTGTGGTAGTCTCATGATCCTTTGTATTTCTATGTTGTCAGTTGTAATTTCTCCTTTTCATTTCTAATTTTATTGACTGGAGTCCTCTCCCTTTTTTTCTTGATGAGTCTGGCCAACTTTTAGTTTTATTGCTCTTTGCTATTGTTTTCTTCATTTCTATTTCATTTATTTCTGCTTGGATCTTTATGATTTCTTTCCTTCTACTAACTTTGGGTTTTCTTTGTTCTTCTTTCGCTAATTGCTTTAGGTATAAGTTTAGATTGTTTATTAGAGATTTTTCTTGCTTCTTAAGGTGAGATTGAATTGCTATAAACTTCCCTCTTAGAATTGCTTTTGCTGTGTTCCATAGGTTTATGGTTTAGGTTCCATGTATTGGTGTTTTGTACAGTTTTTTTTTTCCTGTAATTGATTTCTAATCTCATAGCATTGTTGTCAGAAAAGATGCCTGATACAATTTCAATTTTCTTAAATTTACCTACCGAGGCTTGATTTGTGACCCAAGTTGTGATCTGTCTTGGAGAATGTTCCATGTGCCCTTGAGAAGAAAGTGTATTCTGCTGCTTGCAGGTGGAATGTCCTATAAATATAAATTAAATCTCTTTGGTCTGTGGTGTCATTTAAAGCTTGTGTTTCCTTATTTATTTTCTGTCTGGATGATCTGTCCATTGGTGTAAGTGGGGTGTTAAAGTCTCCCACTATTATTGTGTTACTGTTGATTTCCCCTTTTATGGCTGTTAGCATTTGCCTTATGTATTGAGGTGCTCCTGTGTTGCGTGCATAGATATTTATAATTGTTATATCTTCCTCTGGATTAATCCCTTGATCATTATGTAGTGTCCTTCCTTATCTCTTGTAACAGTGTTTATTTCAAAGTCTATTTTGTCTGATATGAGTATTGCTACTCCATCTATCCTTTGATTTCCATTTGCGTGGACTATATTTTTCCATCCCCTTGCTTTCAGTCTGTATGTGTCCCTAGGCCTGAAGTGGGACTCTTGTAGACAGCATATATACAGGTTTTGTTTTTGTATCCATTCAGCCAGCCTCTGTCTTTTGGTTGGAGCATTTAATCCATTCACATTCAATGTAATTATTGACATGTATGTTCCTATTACCATTTTCTTAATTGTTTTGGG
>NC_041215.1:32479580-32519071 GCF_002837175.3 Physeter macrocephalus
CCCTTGTACGTTATTTGTTGCTTTTCCCTTGCTGCTTTTAATATTTTTTCTTTGAATTTAATTTTTGTTAGTTTGATTAATATGTGTCTCGATGTGTCTCTCCTAGGGTTTATCCTGTATGGGACTCTCTGTGCTTCCTGCACTTGGGTGACTATTTCCTTTCCCATGTTAGGGAAGTTTTCAACTATAATCTCTTCTACTATTTTTTCAGACCCATTGTCTTTCTCTTCTTCTTCTGGAACCCTTGTAATTCAAACGTTGGTGTGTTTAATGTTTTCCCGGAGGTCTCTGAGACTAGCCCCATTTCTTTTCACTCTTTTTTGTTTATTCTGTTCCTCAGCGGTAATTTCCCCCATTCTATCTTCCAGCTCACTTATTCATTCTTCTGCTTCAGTTATTCTGTGCTGATTCCTTCTAGTATTTTTCATCTCAGTTATTGTGTTGTTCATCACTGTTTGTTTTTTCTTAAGTTCTTCTAGGTCTTTGTTAAACATTTCTTGTATTTTCTCAATCTATGCCTCCATTCTATTTCCGAGATTTTGGATCATCTTTACCATCATTACTCTGAATTCTTTTTCAGGTCGGTTGCCTATTCCTCTTCATTTATTTAGTCTTGTAGTTTTTACCTTGCTCCGTCGTCAGTAACATATTTTTTTGTCGTCTCATTTTTTTTGATGGGTGGGACTCTGCTCCATTCTATTTCCGAGATTTTGGATCATCTTTACCATCATTACTCTGAATTCTTTTTCAGGTGGATTGCCAATTTCCTCTTCATTTATTTGGTCTCGTAGGTTTTTACCTTGCTCCTTTGTCTGTAACATTTTTTTGTCATCTCATTTTTTTTGATGGTTGGTGCTGTATTCCTGTCTTGCTAGTTGTTTCGCCACAGGCATCCAGCACTGGAGTTTGCAGGTAGTTGGGTGGCACCAGGTCTTGGTGCTGAGATGAGGACCTCCAGGAGAGCTCACACCAATTAATATTCCCTGGGGTCTGAGGTTCTCTGTTAGTTCAGCAGTTTGGACTGGGTGCTCCCACCACAAGAGCTCAGGCCCAACCCCTGGCCTCCGGCCTGGGAGCCAAGATTCCGAAAACTACGTGGTGTGGTCCAAAAAAACCCGAAAAGGACAGAACAATAGCAAAGAATAAAAAATAAAATAAAATTAGAAAAATTTAAAATTTATTAGAAAAAATAAAAATATAAATGAAACAACAGGTAATAAAGAACCACAATAGCCAAAAAATATTGGAAAAGGCCTTGGCTGGCTGTGGGGGGGGTGGGGCTTAGGCGGGGGCGGGACCTAGGCTCAGGACCCCTGTGACCACACAGGGCCTCAGACTGTGGAGTATCAGTCCCTGTACCTCAGCAGGCTCCCTGGGCCTGAGTGGGCAGGGGAAATGCTGACTACGTTCCCTTCCGATCCTCCAATCCCCTGAGGGTCTCTCTCCATCTCCGTTGATCCCCTCACTGTGAGTGGGCCCCTCCAATTGTTGGAACCCCTCTCCTCCTCCAGCTACCCCTCAGGGGCACCAGTCCCGTCTGGCCTCCACTTCTCCTCACCCCTCCTTCCCCCCACATCCTACCCGGTTGCTTGGGGCTTACTGCTGTACACTTAGGTGTCTGAGGTCCCCCACCAGCTCCTGGTAGGTGCCCTAGTAGTGAGGACACACAAACTCCACACCCTCCTACTCTGCCATCTTGACTCTGCCCCCCCAGCACATTGTTCCCATTTTGAAACTAAGCTAGGAATTATTTAGTTAATCATGTCACCATGATTCTGCGCCTCTCTGCACCTCCTCACACCCTCTAACTAACACTAAACCAGGTAGAAATCCCCAAGATAGGCAGGGAACATTGATACCAAAGTTTTTCTAAAGTAAATGTTACCCTTCAAAGTTGAAAATGTAAAAAGTGGGGAGTCAAGTTGCTAGCGGCAACGTACTCCAAAATATTATTTAACTGGCACATTCCTGAGCTACTCCTGTGAGTATCATACCTTTAAAATTATGGAATCTTGCCTGTGAGAACAGACCTAGGGATTATTCAGTACCATCCATCTCCCCATTTCACGAGTGGGGAAACCGAGGGCTAGAAATGGAAGCCAGAGGAACTCACGTAGGAACCGGATCCCAACATCCCAGGGCCCCTATGTTTGCTGTTTCCACGACACCACACTGCCCCCTGCAGGCTGCAAGGAGCTCAGTGACCTGCTCCCTCCAGGCCTAAGAAACATTGCCACGGATGCAGTTACTTTGTTTATACCAAGTCATCCTCCTAGGAATCCCTTAGAAGGAAACCTTATCTGTCTACCCACTAAGAACTTTCATTGACTGCAGACGTCAAGGTGGGATTAGCCTGCCTTAGGGAGGCAGGCGTGGGTGTCTGAATCTGATTTCCTTGAAGATACTCCAAAGAGGCAGGACAGAAATGCTGGCTACCAGGACCCATCATTCTACATGAACTTACACAGGCAAACACCGTCCACTTCCCTTCCTTAAAGGTCAATGAAAGCAACATTGACTTTGCTTGAAGCTCCTATTTTGAAAGTGATGGGGTTTCCTCCCTTACATTGGCTCTGCAGAAAAGCTAGTACCTCCTGGTAAACAGCCTTCAGGATTACACACCTCTGCCCTTTCTCCCTGTGTATCTCCTCTTTGTCTTTCGTTTTTCCACCTTAAGGAAAGGAGGGGAAGAACATATTTATTCTTCTTCCATGAAGAATAAATCTCTTTTTTTAGACTTCAAGCTACTGTCTCTGCATACATTCTTAAAAGAATCAAAATCCCCCTCACAACATTCACAGCTTCATCATTTTTATTCTCTGTTCCAAGGTCTGTGACTCTGCACTTCACTTCACTTACTCAGCTGGAATCTCACCAGACATTCCTTTTCTTATGTCTGTGTTTATCCATAGTGTGTGTTTTCAGTGGATTTCAGAACATGACTGTTCTCCTTGTGTTTGGGCTCTGAAAACATTAAGATGCGTGCCAAATGTTAAGAGTACCTGCATTCTTGAAGTCATTCAGCCATTCCCACAAAGAGATTCACTGAGTTCTGTTATATTCAGACACTGTTCTACGTGCTTAGACATAGCTGTGAATGTGGCAAGGACCTGGCCTTCACAGAACTTACATTCCAATGAGGGACACAGGCAACGAGCAAATACAGTGATAGTAATGTTACCGACCAGGGTTCTCGGCCTCCTTAATCAATAGAAATTGGTAAAAGGCCAGACAAGAAACTCAGGCGAGGCTTTGTTGGGGTCCCTGCTGCAGCAGGAGGGAGCGAGAACAAGTGACAGGTTCCCTTGCTTGCTCACTCACCATGGGGATGTGAGCTGGTTCCTTATATGGGGTGAGGGTAGAGGGTGTGTCCAGGGGTGGGGCCGGAGGCGGGGCTTAGGTGATTCACCCACCCCCATGGTGGTGCTGTGTGCAGGGGGCATGCTCAGTACCCTGCTTTTGCTCCCCGACCCCCTGCGTTTGCTCCCATATCCTAAGAAGTGGCAGTTGGGTTTTTAGTCTTTTTGTATCTTGTTGTCTAGAATTTGCTCCAGCTGCACATGCATGCAGTTATTATTAGTCCCTTATAGTTCCTTTGTATTTTGTTGCTCAAGGAGATGTTTGTCCAGGTGCAAGCACTGCAGCAAAGGGTCCCAGGTCCCAGGTCCCAGTCTGTCTCAATAATATAATAAAATTACAGAGAGCTGTAAGTGCTTAGAGAGAGAGAGAGAGAGAGAGAGAGAAATAAACTACAGTTAGTACTGGTACTTTATTTTAGTTTATGTTTTTGATTTAATTATTTTTTATTAAAAAACTCTCTTTGATGGAGTGATATTTGAACAAATGGATAAATAAATGAAGAACCAAGATATGGAAGAAGAAAATTCTCAGCAAAAGGGGCAGTCCATGAGACTGAGACAACTTTGGTTAATTGGAGGATTTGCACAAATGCCAAGGTGATTGGACAGGCAGAAGGGACAGGTAGAGAGGGAAAAGAGGGGGGGTCAAAGGCAGAGTATATGGGGCCCATAGATCACATGAAGGGATTTGGATTTTATTCCAAGTGTGGTGAGATGAGCTTGGGTTTACATGACACAGTTTAAATATTCTTAAACTCAGCCAGGTGATACTGGGGAAGTGAGATCTCAGTGGGGGAAGAGGGAGGCTGCAGGATTTGTCCTAAGCTATCTGTTGGGTGGGTGGAAGGGTGGGCTAGTGAGTTTTTGCAAGGAGAAGCTTGACCTCAGCTGTGGAGTGTAGATACTGTTGTTATTAAGGAATACAAGTTCCTGTGCCTGACACACAGTGAGGCCAAACAAACTGAAACATCATATTGGAGTTTGGAGCAGAGAAAGTTTTACTGTAGGGCCATGCAAGAAGAACGGGGGGGGGGGGGGGCTCACACTCCAAAACTCCAAACTCCTCGAAGGGTTTCAGCAAAGCACTTTTAAAGGCAAGGTGAGGGAGGGGTGTGGTTCGGTGCTGCAGACTTCCTGGTGCGGGAAAGCTTTGTTCTCGCAGCCGTCCATCTAGGTCAGGTCACAATGTTCCTATAAACCTCTAACGAGACAAGTGTTATTCTCTGTTTTGCAATTTTTTATCTCTATATGAATGGAAACGTGTTATACCCTTAAAGGTCAAAGCTTTGAGAATGGGCTATCCTGTGTATTTCAGGCTCTAGGCAACATTCTTAACTTGAAGCAAAAGCAATAGGATACAAAGGCTAAAGTAAAAGAAATAGATCTAATATGGGGTCAGATTTGTGCCTCTCTATTACATTGCATATCCCGCAGGGGTATTATAAGCCATCATGGGACATACAAACAGAGTGTCTAGCAGAGCAACTAGTGTAATTAATATAAAAGTCATATTTTTTCGGTCAACAGACCAGGATTAATCTCAGTTTAACTAGTCACTTGCATGGTGTATGATTTTATGCATCAGGTAAGCCCTCTAAGGTCCTGTCCCTCTTCTGCAAAATGTGTATGAGGATAACCATCTCACATGATTGTTGGGAGAATTAAAACTGTGTGTGGAAGCACCTAAGATGAAGTTTAGTAGCTGCATGGTTTTGAACTAGTTCCCTTAATCTCTCTTGGCCACAGTTTCTCCCATAAAATGGAAATGCCTGATATGTTTGTGATGATCAAATAAGAAAATATACCTGTTAGTTTTTACGAGAATGTCTGGTATATAGTTTGTGTTTCAAAATGTAAGGTAATACTATATGGGAAAAGAATCTATAAAAGAGTGGATATATGTATATGCATACCTGATTCACTTTGCTGTACACCTGAAACTAACACAGCATTGTAAATCAACTATACTCCAATAATTTTTTTTTAAATGCAAGGTAATAAAATAATTATCAGTAGCAGCACTTTTTTCTCACCTCCCCTACTCCAGGCATAGAAAACACATTTTCATTTAGTGATCTAGTTTATGAATGGCTCTAGATGCTCAGCCTAATAAATGTCTGCCATCCTCTTTCCCTGCCTTTGCATCACTAAAACCTTGAGGAGTGGCAGAGTGTAGGGGTCAAGGACGCGAGAAAGAATGTGAAATCATCTTTATCTGCTTCTGTCACTACCTGCCTAACCATAGGCGATTCCCTTTCCATCTCGGTACCATCACACTTATTAGTGTCTTCCGTTAACTCACTCCACACGCATTCAATGGTCCCATTCCAGGGCACCAGACACTGAAAAAGAGGCCTCCCCAAAATAAATAAATAAATAAAAAGCAGGAATATGTGATAATAGCTACCCTGGAAATATACACAGCTCAGAGCAGAAGTCCCAAACTAAGGGCCCGTGGGTGGTCCATGTATAAAAAAATATTATTATTATTATTTCCCATATTTAAAATCAGGACTTTTTTTTTTTACATTAAAAGCCCCAGATCGTTAACTTCTCTTTGCAAAAATATGAATATTTTAGAACAGTTGTGTGGAGCGGTATAGCAGCTGGCTCTCTCTGCATGAAGTATGTGCCCTTCATTCGGACACAACCCCCCAAACTGCAGGTTGCTTTCACACCCAGCCCACTCATTCATCCATGTCGCCCAGTGGGTTACAGAGGATGATGAGCGTGGCTCCTTGGTTGACTCCAAAAAAGAATATGGTCTAGAGAAGGAGACTTTCCAAATATTCAGATCACAGAATTCACTTTTCTGGTTGAAACACGAATGCTAATATTCCAAACAAAAGTCTCCAAAGAGCCAATTGTTTGGGCTGTGATTTCCCTGCTTTACTTCATCACCGATTGCTTCTATGGCTTAACATCTGAGAGTTTGTAAACAGGACGTAGATTGAATTACACGGACTGTTGTTTTGTTTAAAACTGATGTGCCGTAATCCTGATTAAAGCAACTTGCGGAAGATTTTATGAAAATAATGATATGCAGTTCTCATTAGTGCCAGTAAGAGCCTAAATCACAGTTAATAATCGAAAGCTTGGAATCAGTTACCCTCACTTGCCTTGGGATTTAAGTACAGGGGCCCAAGGAGGAGGAAATGGACATTGCTGCCCCCCAGATTTGATTAGGTCTCAAAGAGATCAGCTTAGGCCGGTGATCTTTAAGCCTTATCTGGCTTCATTAGCTAGCGTTTGGCTAGTAGTTGCCAGTTTTCCCTTTTGCCTTTCTCTCTTATTGGCTTCTATTTTACTTTTTCTAAATGGTGATAGCAGCTCTACTATTGTGTCAGTAACACAAGCTAATTAGCAGAAGCCACCAAACAAACGAAATCAACCATTTCTAATCCCCCAGGTTTCTTTCCATGCAGTGTTAGCTACCAAGAGAAATAAATGGGGCAAGGGATTGACAATTAGAATATTTACATGGTCACAGACCATGTCATTGAAAGAGATGAGGGGTCTATAGAATGCAAGGAGCTCACAAGCTGGAGACTCAGCTCTCCCTTTGTCCTTTGACGAAGCTTCCTTAATTTCCTCTCCACACCTTCCCCCAGGATGGTGTGGGCAGGTCAAGCCCTGCTCAGTTCCTACTTCCTGTTCCTTTATTTGCTTTTCTCGTCAGAGTGTCCTTTGCGTATGGAGGCAGTCTAGAACCGAAGAAGCATGGCCATGGTCCCTGGGAAGTTCAGTTCTACCTGAGGTCTATGCTCCCCATGGTGGACCATCAGTGGACATTTTAACTAACCTTGCATCTTGTACTTATGAGATTAAAAACCTCTTCACTCTTCTTATTATATTATCTTTTTGTCTCATCATCTCCCCTAAATTTTCCAAATTAACACTTTCTATTTTGTAAACTGTGCTTCCTATTTCTCTCTCTCTCTCAAAATAAAAGATTTCTAATCAATGCTCAGGAACACTGTCTTAGTTTCTCTTCCCACCCAAAGACCACTTAAAAGTGAAGTTCCACAGTTTATGGAAGCCACACACAATCCAGAGAAAAAAACATTGCTTCTGCTCTTCAAAAAGAGTTTGAGAGGCCGTCCTTGTTTAATATGTTTCCACATGTGACTGCAGATTTAAGATTGTAAGAGGTTGAAAACATTTCTTACACTCCAGTGTCCATTTTTACTTGGAAATTCCAACTCTACTTATCACTTGGAGTTGTCAAGTTAAAAACAAAATAATTTTTTAAAAGTTGTCACTTTTTTCAACACTATATAAAAAATCCTATGGGGGGAAAAATACAAAACTTTCCTCACTTTTTTTTTTTTTAAGCATAAATACAAAGTAGCAAGTTTTATGTGGAGGAACCGATTTCATTACCATGTAGTTTCCCTAGGATTCTGAAAAACGATCATGGGAATTGGAGAATAGATTGCTTCTCTACATCTCTCCTTAGACAGGTGACAAAGGGCTTGTCACGATGGAAACCTCAAGGACAGCCAGGCTGCTTTCAGCAGGGTCAGAGTTACTCTGCAGTGTATCAGGGCCACCCCTGTATGATTTCAAGAGTCCAGAGAGGTCATGTACACCAAGAACTACCTTCCCTTCTGTGTGTTGATTTTGACACCTGAGATTTGTTGAGGAAAGAAAAGGGAGATCCCAAGTGATGCAAGGCCAAAGCAGGCAGTTAAAACACATTTACTGCAAAAAGGAAGGAAGAAGGAAGGAGGGAAGAAATGGAGGAGGAAGAGAAGAAAGAAAGCCAGGATGGAGGAGATTAGAAACATTCTAATGCTTCTCAGCCTTTCCTGGGTGTATGACCTGGGGTGAATTAATTCCTTGCTGTAAAAGAGGCAGAGAACAGCACTAGCTTCATAAACTGCTGGGAAGATGAAGCAAGCCCCTGCTCTATGGAATGTATCTCTATATTAGTTGGCACATGATCACTGGTTTCTTCCTCCCCTCTCTGAAGAAGTTTTCTCACTATAAATTATTAATCATATAGAGGAGTAGCAGGCTTGGCCTCTACATTGACAGTTCACCATGTAGTAAAGATGGGGCTCTTTGACCTTTCCTAAAAGTTTATATAGAAAGGTGAAGAGGCAAAGGAAAGAGTGTGCACAGGTTATCAAACTCAGGTTCAGCTCCTCGGCACTCAAAAGCCAATAATCGAGAGGCAAGTGTCAGTAGACAGGAAAGTTGCTTTACTCAGAAAAGCCAGCAATCTGGGGAGAAGGTGGACTCATGTCCTAAGACCACCTCCAAAGATTCTGCTCAGCCATGAAAGTTTTTAAAGAGAAAAAAGGGGAGAATCTCAGTGAATCATTGAGGCAGGAGGTTGGGTTGTGCATCCTTCTCCATTGCGTGCAGACTGGCTGACTCTCTCTTCAGATGTTATCTTACCCGCGTGATCTGCCAGCAGGAGTGCTACGTGGGCTGTTGGGGATAGAGAGCTAGTCATTCTTTAAATACTCAATTCTTCATTTTTACTTCATTTTATCTAGGAAAAGAATCAACAGGTTAGGCAAGCCATGGTGTGTATTCAGGAGAGCATAAGTCGGGAGTTAGTTTCAATTTCCTAGTGATCTCATTCCTATAATTAGGTTCCTGCAAGGTTAGAGGGGGACAGAAACGTGAAAACAGGAAAGGGGCAAAAGAGCTGCTTTCACACAGGCCTTGGGCTCTTGGAGAGCAGAGGAAAGCTCTAGACTGTTAAAACACTGTTCCCCGCTTGCAGGATTGTTTTTCATGTAAGTTCTGTTCTGTTTTCTGTTTTGCTGTTGTTTTTGTTTTTCTGTTTCTTTTGCTAGCAGTCATGACAAACATAAGCTTAGTTCCCGGCACTCAGTTCATTGAAAGAAAGTCCTTTTCCTATTAAACTTTCAGATTAGTGTTGAGAGAGAACTTGGAATAAAGCTGTCCTGATGTGGTTGGAAGAAAAGGATAAGTTAGGACATGTTGTCTTGATTTTCTCAGATATCTGCAGGAATGTCTTATGGAGGATTAGCCTGCACCTGAGCAAGAAAGGAAGAAACCACTCAAATTGTTTAGCCTCATCTGTATTATGGAAACATTCACATAGATCACCAGCTGCCTGAAATCTTCTGTATAAAAAGATGGAGTATAAGCAAATAAAAATAGCAGGAGTTACTATCGTTACCATTAGTGAGGTTTATTCCTCACCAGAAACCCGGCAAAGCATTTATATGATATTAGTAGAGCGTGAACTGGAGATACAATCTACTGCTTTGAGGTTGACTCAGGCTGAAAAAGATTCCTCCATCAGACCTTCCCTGCCACCTGCGTAGCAAACTAACTACCACCTCACTCCTCAGAGGCGATCCAAAGACCCCTACCTCCCCAAATCACAAAGCCCACTTTGGAAGTAGCAGGGGAGCTGATCCTACACTCAGCACTGCCCTCTGCCTTCCTTCTTTTTGGGTCTCTTCACTGTTTAACTCACTTTCGAGGCTTCTCTCCCACCAGACTGTGAGCCTCATCGAGGGCGTAGGCTGGACATTACTGAGTGAGTCCTTCAGAGCCCCGCTTCCTCTGTGTGCGCCAAGTGTGGGGTAAACTGAGGAGGACCTGGGAACAGCCCTTTCTTTCAGGATTGGCTGCGGTGGTTGGTGTCCCTGTGAGGCTGAGGTTGGGGCAGGCACAGGGCAGGTGGAGATGAAGGCCATGGTGGTGCCCCAAGCAGGATCCACCCACACAAAGGCCAATGAACTTATCATAAATGAAGAGTCCAACTCTTCATCAGTGAAAATTAATTGTGAGGACAATGGAAAAAGCACAATAGAGACAAGCCTTCTCATTGAAAGAAAACTTCAACGTGGGCAAAGTTTCCGTAAAGGCCCTTGAGTTATGAATAGAAACTGCAAAGACGACATTTGTTGTGAACTTTCAAGGAACACTGGGAAAAATGTAGTGACTGATTTTTTTTGAAAAATGATAACTGGTAATACAGTGGTGCACTTCCAGCAAAATCCCCTGGAAAATTCCATCTAAGGTCAAGAACCCTGGTCTGTTGGAATGACAGTGCTTCCACAATTTAAACAGAATGTCTGATTATTAGTTCCTGCTGTGTTTTGGTTTTGCTTTTAAGGTGCAGACAAAATGACATGACAGTGTATTTAGAGCCCGCAGTCAGGGTTAGGCTCAATATAACTGCAGCTAACACGAAGGAGAGAGAGCCTGTGAAGCCCGTGGCCCCTGCTTCCCGATGTCAGGGTCACGAGAGCTGAGGTCCAGCAGTTGCCACATCACATGGATGTCTCGCTTTTTTTCACGTGGGAAAAGATAAAAGGCAAAAGCCTCGTCGGGAACAGCATCCATGTAAAACAGTCTGTAGCCAAGGCCAGAATGACACATCTGTATGTTAAAGGCAGCCAGTTACATGTTCACACTTTGGGTGGAGGAAAGACAGGAAGACAGAAAATAGAGTAGCAACTAAGAAGGGACACTAATGGGTGATACGGGTCTCAGGGCTGCAACAGAGAATAAAGAGAGGCAGAGGCACATGGAGATAGTGATGAACAAACCCACTGTAGACTTCACATGTCTAACTTTTTTCTTTTCCTGAAAGGTCATTGGGTTGACTTCTGTTTCAGTCACTGACATAACCTTTCCCTTTTCTCTCTGAGAGTTACCCTGGGAAAAGTCCTAAGGATTGGACTTGGTCATGATTTAGTACCTGAGTTAGCTTTTCAGAAATCTTGCCAATATTAGCATTGTACACAGACGCTTCTCGAATGAATGGTGCCCTGGGACACGGGCAGAGACGGTGCTGTTAAATCACACAGCAGTGTCCTCTGCCACTCTGAAAGGCGGCAGCTTCTAGATGCCTCCTTCTGGGTAAAGTGTGGGGAATTTTCACGGAATGTCTGGGGGTAAATTTCCAGGTGCTGGGTGAGAGCAGGGTCACAGTCAAGGTGCCTGCCATGGGCCATGGAGAGCTGTGTCAGCCTCTCACACTGCCCGTGGATACCCACCTCCGTGGCAAAGGGTGACTGTGAGTCAAAGTCGACAGATGATTGGTAAAAAGGTTGCAGGAGCAGGACAAAGGGCAGGAAGGGACCACTCAGAGAGATAATCAGAGAAGAGCACATAGGACAGAGCAGAAAGAAGGTGCTCACATTCCCATTGGCTGCCCCTTCCTGTCCGGTGACCTTGAGTCAGTTACCCTGACTTCCTGAACCTTAGTCTCATCATCGTAAATAGGAAACCCCACAGGCTCTTGTGTCCATGTTCTGACCCGTTAGCCATTTGAGAAGAACCTCCTCTGCCCCCCTATATAGGTTCATTTTTCCATTTCTAAGTTGCTGAGAACTATAGTAACAACCCCATATGGCTGCGCCTCAGATGGGAAGAAAGTTATTGCATTTTCCAAACAGGACAGAGTTAGCGCAGGGATCTGCAATGTTGGCTTCCGTCGAAAATTTCAGATGTCCTGGTGGCTCCCTTGCCCTCCACAAATGTCCTCTTTCCCTGCCCACTGGCCTGAAGCTACCTCTGCTCCTTGAGCAAGACTTGATAAAGGAACAGTCTAATTTCTGTTATTTATTGAACACACAAATCACGGTATCTCAATCTGCCAACTGCAAAATATCCTTGCATGGTTTTTGTTCACTGGGGAGCTGGCATAACCAGATCACCACAAACCCTCAGCACATGGCTAATTTGAGTTGTTCTCTGGATATGAAAAAAAAGAGAAGGACTTAGGATGACAGCTCCTGGCTGGACACCAAGGGTCATTGGAAGGCAAAGGAATGATGGCTTAGACTGTCTGGCCCTAAGCAAGCTTCACCAGAGATCTTGGAGTCATCATGCTAGCTGGAGATGCCCTTGGAAGCCACAATGCACACAGTTTCTGCTTTTATCTCAGACTCTTGACCTTCTTCTGTTTCTGGTTTGGGGAATTTACCGTGTCCCTGGAGTCGGCCTGTCTGCCAGAGCAAAAGACGAGATGTCTTCACCCTGCTGGACATTCAGCAGAGTAAAGGTCAAGCTTTTCTGGACATGTGACAAATGCTGAATCAGGGCTCTCTGAGGAGAAGGGTCCAGAAAGGTTTTCCATCAGCCAAACTTGGTTGTGGTTCATGTTGTTTATCTGCAAAAAGCAACACAGTGACCTGCCCCACCCATGCACAGGCCACAGTCCCCAATGGCCATGTTTCCAGCCCATTTGTCCCTGTACCAGCAGCTACCACTAATGCCACCAGAATGCTTAATGACTGAGTAATTAATGGTTAACAGTCCTATTTCCTTTTCTCTATCAGGATTTGACTCAATACAGTTCACATTATTTTTCTATATCCCAAGAACTCATATTAAAAGCAAATGATCTAAGGGGGTGCTGCATTTCCCTCTCAAAACAGTGAAAGTGGTAGAAGTTCTTGAGCGGATTGGGAAATATATATACAATACAAGAGGCATTCTTATTAATTTGGGAGAAATTGTTAAATAACCACTAATGTTTATACATTTCTCTGATAAAAATAACACATGCTCAGTTTAGAAAGTGTATACGTTACAAAAACTTAGAAAATACAAAACACCTGTGATTGAATTGTTGAGTAATAATTACTTTTAACATTTTGATATCATGTCTTTTATTTTGCTGTGGTTTTAAATGCTCTCTCTCTCTCTCTATATATATATATATATATATCTATATATATGGACATGAATTGTTACCATATAAATATATACTAATGTATGTATCACACACGGGAATTACATACACATAGGCATACATAAACATATGTGTGTGCATAGAAAGAAAGTTACATATTTAAAGTTTAGTATCTTGACTTTTTGTATACTTTATCTTATGATTTTCCCCAGGTCATTAAACTGTCCTCAAAGCTATGATTTTAAAACGTTTCTATTATAATGAAAACTCACACACGTGAGTCTTTGAAGCTGAAATTAGTGTGTCCACAAGGGAGTCTGCTGTGTCCTTCCTAACCTATTTCCAGAATCTCTCCCCTCTTTTCTCATCTCTTCATTGCCCCCCACATCCCTTGTCTAAAGAGTCACTGCACCTGCCAGCAACTGCTTCCCTGAACTCCAGTTGCCAGCAGCATAACAAATGGCCCTTGAAGGAGAGACAGTGCCCCTTGCTTCACAGCTCATTATTGGGAGACATGAATTAATATGTATGGCTGATTTAAAGGGAAGGAAATACCACTTATGGAGCTTAATTATGAAACAACTGAAAACGGAAAGCTCGGAGCTCCGAAGAGGGCTTCCTCCTAGGGGTTTTGGGGCATCTAAGTCAGGCAACGCTCAGGTTAGGGAGACAGATGATGGCCTGTTTCCTCAAGTAAGACTGCTAGGTTCTCTGTCAGTGAGCGTGATAAGAAAATAGACACTGAAGGCAGGTGGCTCTGGACTTCCACCTGAAAGGTGTGCCTCCATACATGGGATTTCTTCCTTCACTATAAGTCATTTCCTCTTACGTAAAGAAGCGTTTTAGTGGCTGGGGGGAATAAATATGTGAATGTATGAACAGTGCCTGGCACCTGGGAGCTGTGTATTCCATGTCCACTCTGGGTACGTGCACATGCGTACACTCACAAATACACGCTTCCCTTAGAACCTCCCAGAAAGAGGATATTGGGGGCATTGTCTCTCCAATCATTGAATTAAACCCCTTCCTACCTCTGCATCAGCTATCAGACTTTTTAATGATTTATTTTTTCCTTTTGTCCCCCTTCTTCATCATCCATTCCTGCCTCACCTGCACTATGGTATATATGGAGCAGCTGCCTTTTCTTAAGGATCGTTTTCCTTTCCATTGAATTGCTAGGCTATAAATTTAATTCCTTTATTATTTTTCATGTCTAATTTATTTATCTTTTTTTTTTTTTTTTTTTTTTTTGTGGTATGCGGGCCTCCCTCTGCTGTGGCCTCTCCCGTTGCGGAGCACAGGCTCCGGACGCGCAGGCTCAGCGGCCATGGCTCACGGGCCCAGCCGCTCCGCGGCATGTGGGATCCTCCCAGACCGGGGCGCGAACCCGGTTCCCCTGCATCGGCAGGCGGACGCGCAACCACTGCGCCACCAGGGAAGCCCCTATTTATCTTTTAAGTATAAGCGTTGTTTTCCACTAGACCTTCTCCATGTTTCTGACGTCATCGTTTAATTTCTGACACTAGACACTGGGCTGGTACTCTAGTTATAACCTGACCAATCAAAACAAAATTGAGGGCTTACTTGGTGTTTCTCATATACTGAGATATCCTTCAGTTGTCTGAACATCTTGTTTAATGTTATAGTTTTAGTATGCCCTTGTATATTACCGTTTAGCTTGTGTTCCATTAAGACCGCAGAGTCCACTTCAGTCTCAGTCCCTCCGAGGCAGAACTCCTTCGCCATTTGGGTTTGAAATGATTTTGAAGCTGTGATGGTGGTGGCAGTGGTAGTTATATTTTGTTTGTTTGTTTCTTTGTACTCCTGAGATTAAGGCAGACTTTTAAGGTACCTACATTTTTCTTTAGACTCTTGGTAGTTTGCTTTTTATCATAGGATATATATATAAAGCTTTCCAAATTTTAGAAGTCTTCCAATAAAGACTGTGCCAAAATTAATCCCTCCCTCACCCACCCACCCACAATCTGTTCTCACCCCTCCTCTTTGCCCTGGCTTTGCTCACACATGTATCAATGCTCAGTCTGTAAGTTTAATCGGATATTGGTGCTGCACACACCACAAGATCGATATTACTTAGGGGGATATGGGCACATTTTTACTTATTATATTCTTGTTTTTTAAAATCACAAAACAAGGACATGAAGTGTTTCTTAGAGTGATGACATTATTGTCAGAGACTGCATTCTACATAACCAGAAGTGATCGACATTCAGGATGAAGATGCTTTCTTTAATTATATGAAATGTCAGCCTGCAAGTCACATGGAGTGGAAGGGGCAGTTTTATTCCAATTCACCCAAAGACAAATTCACTTCCAACTTCCAACTCTTAAAACCCAAACCCTGTGACTTTAGCAGAATTAATAGGATTTCTATGCATCCCTGATAGGTTTGACTTTTAGATTTTAACAGTTGGCCACAAGCTTGGTATTGGCTCTGCTCATCTGCTCATTTCTCCTCCCAAAGGACTTGGCTATTTCAGAAAACACTTTTTCTATTTCCATCAAAACCTAGGAGGGCATCTCTGGAAAATAAACCTGTGGTACATTTTTTTTTTTTCCCTACCAATGTGATTTGGATGATTCCACAGTAAATGAAAGAGATGAAAAGACATGATTTGAGCAACCTTAAGACTGTAAATAAGGGGGGAAAAAAAAAAAAGCTTGGCTTCTGGTCTCTTATCCACAATTAATTTCATGAAAGAGTATTCTGATGCTTTACAAACAGTACATGAAAATACACAATGGTCTTTGACAGGACTTCAGAGAGCCTGCTGAGCTGAGATGATTTCCGTCACAGAAAATCAATTTCCTGTAAATGGTGAAGAAGCAAAGATTTTAGGCCAACATCAGATAAGATTCTTGAGAATCTATTTTCTGCTTGTTTTCTGGAAGCACTCAATGGAAATTTGAAAGAGATATTTTGCACCATCATTTAATTTCTCTTCTTTCTTTCCATGGTCAATGATGATATCAAAGTTAATATTTTATGTATATTTTTAGACCCAGTTTTCTTCCACAAAATATTCAGTAGAGTTCAGTAAATATTGGGTGTTTGCTGTTTTCTTTCAATCTGAACATAAATGCTAGTGAGAGATGAAGAAAACATCAGTTCAGTAATAAGTCCCAATTATCCCCTTCCCATCCTCTCGTTGTCAGGAACCCAAAGCCTAAACCTATACAAATTACAAATAAAATGGGAGGTTTAGACATATTTAGATAAGGCTAAAATTGCATATAAATTCAAGATGAGTTGTATTATCACTCATTATAACTAATCCCAACAATTGATAGAAATCATTTACAGAATTATGATACTGTTTGATAAGATGTTACATGAAAGCTTACAGTTTAAGAGATGTTTCCATTTTCTCAGCTCTGGATTTCAGGAAATAAAAACCGCCCCCCTGCTAATTCAAGCTCTGCTATGTAAGTAACAGGAAATGCTTTGCTCTGCCAGCTCATTTCCTCTTATTGTTCATTTTCAATGGGCCCCTCAGCTACATTTTTGCATCTCCTTCTCTCTTCAGATGTATTGAGCCTAGTAAAAGCCTGCAGCTTCCGAAGGAAAAAGAGCAGGGTCAGAGACACCCAGGAGCACTGTGAATTCTCCTTTTGCTAGAGAAAGTGCAAGGGAGTTTGAGAGAAGCCAGAAATTTCCATCTAGCAGGGTCTACTCATTTAGAATGATACATGAAAAGAAAACAAAAACTGATCTTCTTTAAAAGCCTTTTTAATGTAATTTTATATTTGAATTCATTTGAATTTTAATGTCTTATTTATATGATTTATATTTTATATATAATACTGTGTATTTTGTAAAACTCTTGATGTTTCTTCGAATAGCCATACCAATTAGTACAGCATCTTGCTTTGGGAGTTCAGTGAATAATTGTAGAATAAGTAAAGTTAAAGTGTATACGAATTTCTGTGTTCCTAAGTGATTTTGTTATATTTCTGAGTCAAGACTCTATTATGTAGGAATTCCTTGCCTTGTACATAATCAAGCTGTGGCAATATAGGATTTAATTAATATATCAGATATCACGAAGATATTCTAGGATTTGTTACCTATATGCAAATAAACCTATACCCAGTTATCCTTTTTTCTTTATTGTTTCGTTTTTTGTTTCTTGCTAGCTACTACCTATCTCCCAATATATTTTCATTCTAGAAGCAATGCAGCTCTTTGATCTAGAAAACAGGTTGGTGGGGTGGGGGGCGGGGGCAAGAAGCCCAGTGAATTACATGAAAATCGTCCTGGACTAAGTAGGAGGGGTCTTACTTCCAGCCCTAGCTATGATCTTCACTGTCTGCATGTGTTCGGTCAAGTTACTTCATTTTATGTGTTCTATTCCTTCTTTACCTAATGAAAGTAATATATCTCCTGCCTGCATTACAGGTTTGTGGTGGGGAGCAAATAAGATTAACAGTGCATTCTAAGATGTAGAAAATGTTATATATGTATACAATGGTATTATTTATACAATGGTGGTGATAGTATTAGTTTTATGGTAGGCCTATACTTAACAAAATAGGATTCTCTTTCTACAGCTTCACTCTTGATTTAATCAGTAGCTTTTCTTGGCTCTAAGATGTTTTGAGATTCAAAGTTGGCTATGTTGCCGAATTGGTCAACTGGACCCATGCCAGGGTCTGAGACAGGGACTCTCGGCCAGGGAGGTTCTTTTTCCAATGAGATTCGCACAGCCGATAATGAAACTGATGCTGAGATTACAACAGCACAAGCTTTATTCAATGGCCAAATGATGGAGAACTGGGAACCTAGTAGGCAAATCAACTTTTCAACCCAATTCAGGCAGAGACACCAAATATATAGGAGGGTCAAGGTAAAAGTGAGGGATTTGGAAACAGTGGGAGGAATATTTATGAGTTATCGGAGAACAGGGGTGTGGTTTGGACTGGGAACTGATGCAACCCTCCTTTTCAGTCCTTGTTTGGGCTTTTCTGGTTGTTGTCATGGCAGTTGTCAACTGTGCTGGAGCGGGTGGGTGTGTCATTTAGCATTCTAATGTATTATAATGAGTGTATAATGAGGCTTAAGGTCTAAGGGAAGTCAAATCCTCTGCCATCTTGGGCCTAGCTGGTTCTGACCAGTTCTTGTTTTTCTCTCTTTGCAGCTTCCTCCTAAAACTTAGGTAAGAGTAATTGGTTTCTGTTTGAGGGAGGGGCAGGGGTATGATTCTGGGCTGACAGCCTTGGTAACAGCTATAGGACAGAAGGGCATGTCATGATTTTAAAATGTGTTGGAAAGAAAGTCATTCAAACAGCTAAGTACAGTTTTGACTTGATTCATATAGGTTTAATTATCTATAATTTAGGGGAAATAGATGGAAGATTAAGCCTTTCTAAATATGATTCCTTCCCCAAAGAATCAGACTTGGGAGCACATTTGTCATCATTATATTAATCCAATTCTTCTATTGTGGTAGAAAAACATATATGTTTGTTCCTTATCAGCCAACTTCGTACTTATTATTTATAGGAATATTGTTAATTAGCACTGGAAATCACCCTCACATTCTCTTCAGAAGAAATGTAGAAAGGTAATTATCCTAAGCACAATCAGGTATGCCTCCTTAAATGTAATGGCAGGTGAAATTATAGGCAGTGTCTCATTTAATTCTCTTCTAACAGGGGACTTGGTTACCTCGATTTTACAGAAGAAGAAATGAAGACTCAGGGCAGGGAGGTAACTTGCTGAAGCTCACACAGCTGTCAGGAAACTCAAATTTGACCCACGTTTCTTTGACTGCAGAACCCATATATATATATATATATATATATATATATATATATATATATATATATATATATATCTTTGCTTCTTTTATCTCTAGAAAACTTAAAACTTGTATCAATCAAGTCAAGCATGTTGACCATGACACAACAAAGTTCTAGAACCCACTTCATCACTGACAGTTCCAGGAATTCATCCTTTGGTCTCAGCCATCCTGTTCCTAACCATGTGTTTTTACTTAAGCATTTGTCAGTTACTTGAAAGTGTGTCCACCAAAATTCTCTAATGTTTTTACAAATACCATGCATCTGCCATGTAGTGTTACCTTCACATTCTTGCCTTCAGGTCATTCTTTTTCTCTAAGGGTCTTACATTTTCTCTCCTCTCATCTTCTGCCTATGTGTTTAGAGCCAAGAAAGCAATCTTGGCTGAGCTGTCTTCTCTCCTTTCAATCAGAAGCTTTCTTCCATTGTGTTTCATACCAGCCAAGTTATTTCACTTTTACTCTTCCAAATATTTTGTGCTGAAATCTTGCCTTCCTTACCATGAAACTGCCACATATTGGATGTGGAATCTTTGTTATTCATTTTCATAAGTAGCAAAGAAGTAGCAAATAAATACCTCAGTATGGAAGACATTCTGCTTATTCATTTTTGTGATTTGGACAGTCCTTCGGTATTTGGCTCAGATGTTGCTTCTACCAAGAAGTCTATCTGATACATCACTAAGACTTACATTCTTCTTCTCCATGGACATTTATTTATGTATCCCAGTCACTGAACAGTGACATTTAATAAAAAACCATTCATGAAAAAAATAGGTGAACATTTTAACGAATGAATGAAATATATGTCTATAAATGACAGATTGCTTTAAGATTCTTTATTTCTCTGATTCAACTTGTAACATCAGCTCCTAAAAAATACATTCTCTGCTAATTATTTTATGATAAACTTGAAACCCTGGAAAGGATTTTCTTCTATTTTCAGTAAATAGTTAAAATGTCTATTTTCCTTTGAAATACGTTCAAGTCTTCTGAAAATGAAATGTACATTCAATGTGTTGTAATCCAGTGAAATCAATTGATATTGAATTTATATCACTGTGCTTCTGCTGG
Organism: Physeter macrocephalus; assembly: GCF_002837175.3. Classification (NCBI taxonomy): domain Eukaryota; kingdom Metazoa; phylum Chordata; class Mammalia; order Artiodactyla; family Physeteridae; genus Physeter; species Physeter macrocephalus. The sequence continues at coordinate 32,499,476 of NC_041215.1, forward strand.
GTTGAATAGCTTCCTTTCAGAAACCATCATCCATTGCATTAATCAGTCTAATCAAATAGTAAATCACTGTCAATCCTTTCTCACTTGGCAAATGTAGAAAACACATTTAATGTCTTTCATTGCAACCCCCAAGTGGTTGCTTTCTATTTTTTTTTTAATGGAAGGTTGTAATGAGGTTGACAATTTATTCATATATCCATTCAAAACCCATTCTTTTTTTTTTTTAACAAGAGAAAAAAATTTTAATTCATGCATACAAAGGTCTCATAGAAATGGGACCTAAGAGGTAGCCAAAGCCGGCAGCTTTTATATTTTTTAGACAAATGTTGGGGTGGAAGAAAGTTTTTTCTATCCTTTCAAAACCGATTCTTTAGTGTAATGTACAAGGAACTTCTCAAAGGCTGAGGGTAAAGAAATGAAAGATATCCTCCCCCTCAGATGTTCACTATCGTGGTGGGGAGGTGGATAAGGAGATAATTATAACAGATTATGCTGTTAAGTCCAAGACAGTTAGATACCCAGGATTTTGCCCAAGAGGAGAAGGGAAAACCACACAGATAAGGAAATTCGGAGGATTCCAGAGGAAGTTATGCATTTGCTAAAGAATCAGGAGATTCTGGTAGGGTGGTGATAGGGTTTGGGGGAGAAAGGTGGAGCTTGGGGAAGCATTTGAGGGAGACAGAGCAATATGTGCAAAGACCAATAGACAAAAAATGACAGACATCTTTGGGACTGAAAATATATTGGCTGGATTATAGGAACTTTGGATTTGCATATCTGAGAGAAGGAAAGGTGGTAAAACTGGAAATACATACAGAAACTCCTCCTAAAAGGATCACATATGCCCTCCCCAGCTTTGTTTGTTTGTTTGTTTGGCTTTTGGCAGGGGAGGTGTAGTTAAACAACGGAGCAGTGTAAACAGATAGGCACCTGGGAGTATCACTTGGGTGTAGAGTTGTCAGGTAAAATACAATTAAATTTCAGATAATAAATGATTTTTAGTATAAGCACATTCCAAATATTGTGTTGGACATAACACTAAAAAATATTATTCATTGTTGACCTAAAATTCAACTCTAACTGGGTACCCTGCATTTTTATGTGTTAAATCCAATGACCTTACTCCGGTGGCAGTGCCCAGAATGAATTGGTGAAGAATAGACAAGGCAGAGAGTCCAAGTTGGGGGACTGCTTATTAAAATCTAGATTCACCCTTTGAGCCACAGTGGCTGTAGGGCTGCCCTGTGCTAGATTTCAGAATGTGGGCCACCTTGTTGTGGTTACTGAGAGTCAGAGAGGCAAAGCTTGAAGAGAAAGCTGTCCTTAGATCGTTCTATCTTATTCAGAAGTCATTGGATATTTTGGAAAGAATAGATCATTTTACTGACAAGAATATACGTATGTTAAACTGGGGAGAGGGTGGCATGAATGCCTGTCTGTCCTGAGGGCTGTGGGGTGACATAGATGCTGTCATAATAAAACCTAGGGATGCAAAGACCCAGTGTGTTTATCTTGGTCTCAGGGAGCTGTTCTAGAACATACAATATATTTGTGTTATGCTTTGAGCTTTGCAAATTCACATGCATTATCTAGGATCTGTATCAAATGGTCTTACAGCAAGGGGTTGATTTTTATTAACCCAAATTGCCAGATAAGGAAATCTGCACATATAGAAATATTCTGCCTTAGCTCTCCTTTTAAAGTACCCTCCTCTTCCAATTCCAGTTGAAACGCCATTTTTCTCACCAAAATTTTCACTGTTCACAATTGACTCTGCTACTTAGAATGTAGCATTTTTTCAGTCAACATGAGGCTGCTCTCAGAGACCTTATTCGATTTCATCTTACACATGCATATCTCCAGCCCCTAGACTGTAAGCAGCCACAGGGCAAGGGCAAATCCTTGCATTGATCTGGAAACTTCCATAGAATCTTAGTGAGTGTTGGGCATATACAAGTCTCTTAATAAATGTTTGATTATCAGACTAGCATTGGCAGAGCCAGAAGTGAATACATGTTTCTTGATATGCAGTCCTCTGCTCTTTGGGGTTTTCCTCATACCCTTTTGTTTTTATTCCATCCCTTGTGGAACCAGGCAGAGCAAACACAAAACTGTGGGCCAAAGCACTGCTCAGAAGATAATTCATTCATCTCCCCAAATTAATGCAGGATTGGGCCTAAACCACACTACAGGGGCAGTGTCTGTATAAACTGCATCACGTATAGCTTAACAGTGAGATGGAGTGAGGGGTCCATACCTGACACATGCGTACCCTCCTAAGATGCCTTGCTCCAGGTCTTGGTCCTTTCCATCCAGACAGGGGGTGTGAGTTTAGCCCTCCTGAGTCACTGCTCAGGTTCTAGAAGTGCTGTCCTGGGAAAGAGAGTGTAAACAGGGCCCCTCTGCATGCCAGAGGGTTAATTCACCCACTGTGGATCTGCGCCTAACTAAGGGGCAGTTGTTTTACATTTACGAATCAAATCAAGTATCTGTTTTATGTATTTCTTTGCATGAGGACATATGTGTACACTCCTGGAAATAAAATACGTGCAAAGTACATTCACAGTGTATTGTACAGAAGGGTCATTTTCATTCTAAAGTGTAAATCAAAATCCCCTGGAGGACTTGTTAAAACCCTGGATCTCAGGGTTTCTGATTCAGTTGGTCTGGGTGTGGTCTGAGAATTAGAGGTTTTAACAAGTTCCCAAATGATACTGATTGTACTAATCCAGGACCATACTTTGAGATCTAGTAATATGGAATATACAGTCTTCTGTTTCTCTGTGCATGTGTCATGCACACATTGGTTTACATATGCATGCATCTATTTCTTAGTTGTATATTATGTTTAGAGACGTGTTAGCATACATATGCGTATATGTACATTTAAATACACAAGCACACACTAAATATTTACAAATAATATGCATATTTATGTAAGTTGTTTGTATATGAATATAAATGTATACAAATGCATATGAAAAGTTGTAAACCCAAATATATAATTATATGTATCCATACATACACATACCCACATGAGTGTTTGTATATAGAAATATAGTTATAAGTATGTTTGTAGGTGATGCTTATACTGTGTATGTACATGTGTGTATCATTGATGTGTCTTTTGCTTTTGCAACAGAGCCCTTAGTAAGTCGAACTTCAAGCTCCATACTTTCTGTTAAATTCATTGTGAGAAACAGTGGTTAAGTATTCCAACATGAGGGCAGAGCTATCTTCATGCTGGTCCTGTTAAATTTTATTAGTGGGATGATCTTTTCAATTTCTCTGGAGTCTGTCCCACATTTGCCATATTTCACATATGGAAGTGTTGAATTAAACAAGCACCATGTTCTTTCAGAACCACCAGGGTCCTCCTGTAAAGTCAAATTTCAATCATTTCACTTTTTTTTTTTTTTTTTTTGCCTTCCTCTCAAGAGATAGTACAATCTCTCTGGCATTTAACTGGCAAAATTAATGAAAATGCAGTAGAAACTTAATGTGTTGTATGCTCCTGGGTCATATATCCTCCCTCAGCTGGAAGTGTCATTTTCATCCAAAAAAAAAAACATTGTCTTTGAGGAAGGAAGAAATGAGAACCAGGAGTTTGGGGCCTGATGCTTAGGGGCAAAGGTAGCAGAAGAAGAAATGAAAGCACCAGTTTTACCAGATTTCTTGGGACACTCAGTATAATAATAGCTTCTCTCTTCCTGCTACCACTATTCTCTCTGCTCCAAAGTTCTTCAAACACAATGGAAGAGAGAGAATAGGGATCTGGAAGAAGTAAAGAAAAAGTACAGGAAAGAGACTGCTGTGTTTTGCCAGCCCCTGTGTTTCACAACCAGGGCCGTCCTCTCTTTGTATCTCATATAACCATATTGCAATAAATATTATCCTTCCTGCATAATTCTATGAGAGGAGGCTCAGAGTCTTTCAGTAGAATGATGAAGGACTCTCAACTCAAAGTAGAAGAGCCTGAATTTGAACAAAGATCAGTCCAATTCCAAAGCTTAAATTCAGAAATTTAGATTAGTGCTTTCCTTAAGTGATCTGCAGGAGAGGGTTAGATAATAAATCAAAATTTATCCAAGTACGTGTGTCCCATTACGGATAAGAGGAGCAGTAGGAGAAGCTTTCATGGAACTGTGCATTTTTGAAGCAGTAAAATCAATTTGGGATATAAGGGATGAGAGTGAGGTATAGGTGGTGGGCTGTCAATATCAGCATTTATCAAATACAAAGTGGTGAGCGGCCCAACCAGGGTTCTCCTTGGTGTGAAGTCTGAGGTTCATGTACTTTTATGTCCGTGGCTTTTATCGAGCTGTTTGACTTGTAGTGAGCTCACAACAAGCAATCCTTAAATGAATTGCCCAATTTGAGTTGGCAGTGCTTAAAGTGAGTCTTTCCCTACTAATGATGCTGAAAGCTCGGTCTCCCTGTACACTGGTGCTGGATCGAATCTTGGATACGGAGTTTTGGGTGAAGTAGAAAAGAATAGCTTTATTGCTTTGGACACAGCAGGCTTCTGCCCTCGAAATCTATGTGTCCCAACCCAGGGGAGTTTGGTGAACAGTTTTATAGCAATGGTTCAAGGGCAAGTTTGCTGATAAGACTAGGGTGTGTGCAGGGCCTGCACTCCTTTAATCTGGTCTCAGGTAATCTTGATGAGCTTCTCAGGTAATCTTGATGAGCTTCTCGGGTTCCTTTAGTCTGGCCTCAGGTGGTCTTCTCTGGTATGGAGAACGCTGACATCTTCCATTTGTCGGGTTTTAATTCTATAAAAGGGCTTAAAGATATTGTTATGTGTTGATGAGCTTCTCAGGTAATCTTGATGAGCTTCTCGGGTTCCTTTAGTCTGGCCTCAGGTGGTCTTCTCTGGTATGGAGAACGCTGACATCTTCCATTTGTCGGGTTTTAATTCTATAAAAGGGCTTAAAGATATTGTTATGTGTGCCCTGGTGGTGGAACCAGGACCCTGCCCCAAGGCTGCACTATTGTTTCTTGGCTGCTCCTCGCTTCCCTCTGCATCCCTGCCCTTCTCTGATTAGCAACTGTTGGAACCTGCGCTTTGGAACTCAGGGAAGGTCACGGAGGCTGAACACAAAGGCTCCTGTGCCCAGGAGCCCCTCCAGGGTCCTGCTCAGTTACACTAGTTCTCTAATGCATGAATTTCATTTTTTAGGGAATAATATTTTGTTTCATAAAATGGGATAAGGTTAAATGCAAATAATGCAGAGACTGAGGAAACATTGACCCAGCACCTGAAAGTATGCCTAATCAATGGCGGATCATCTTCTGAGATTATGGTTTATTATGGAGGTGGAGAAGGTCACTGAATATATCTGCTCAGGGAGTGAGGATGGGCACAGAAATGAGAAAATCATGGAGTGGGACGCAAAGTGTTCTGATCTCACTATTTTCCTGATATCTAACCTTCTGAGCTGATAAAACAGAGGAAAAGGGAGGGGTATATTTTGGGAGCTGGGGAACCACATACACAAAAGACTTCCTGGCAGCCTTTCTTTTGAAAAGCATTGCTGAAAGGATTATCATTGACCAGTGTGGAAAACAGGGGATCTGGAAGGTAAGAAAAACAATGGTAAAGAGGTCTATGAATCAGCTAAATCAGTGTTTCCAGTGATCCTTGGAGAAGTTTAAAAATCAAATCTTCTAACAAGACCAAGAGTGATTCTTAAAATTAAACAATGTCATTGAAAAATCTATTTATAAAAGAAAGGAAAGAGAGAAAATTATTTCAACACAGGCCAGAATTAAAGGGTGGCATCTGTCATGCTTTGGACATTCTGCTGTCATGAAGAATGGGATTAATCATGACCTAAGGGATTTAAATCTGGATGTCTTAAGTCTGGCCTAGATGATTGACCCCAAGACCATGTATAATGGGATTTTAGTATTTTGAAGATTAAGCCTTTCATGAGTTCTTCAATGTTTCCTTCCATCCCACAGTCAAACTGAAATTAACCAAAATGTTTAGGAAATGCACACTCCAATCATATGCATTCTCTAGAAAATAAGATTGCCATTTCTAATTTTAATTTCTGTTGTTTATGCAAAAAATACTAGTTGGCTTCCTGGGTCAGGCATTCTTTTAGGTGCTGCAGTAAACAAAACGGAAATTTCTGACCTATGGAGGTTATATTCCAGTGGAGAGAATCACAATAAACCAGTAAAGTGTATAACATCCTGAATACTTTATGTTGTTTAAAACCTTCAGAAAGTCTTCTCCTGCACCTTGTTAGTCAGAATAACTCCAGGAGTCATTTCTAACCCTGTAGTAGAGGCCGTAGAGCTTAGAGGGGTCTTCAAACATCTGCTCTGAAATTGCCTGGTCCCTTGACCCTGGACAGGTCACTGAACTACCCTGAGCCTATAACTCCAGTATTAGGGTTATCATATTTACCTTGAAAGCTATTAAGAGTTTGATAGAAGATAATCTATGTATAAAAGAGTATGAAGGATCATCACAAACTTCCTGGGTAATCTTCCTTGACATGCACTTATCCACGTGATTAACTCAGATTAAACAGGGGAGAAAAAGCTCTTGCATCTAGAGAGCCTGTTTTTGTTTTGTTTTGTTTGTATTTACTAGACTGGACAGAGGTCTACATCTTCAGAACTGGCAGGACATTTGTCATCAGATTGCTAATAAATTCCAAAACACCTTGTAGGGTCATGGGATTGTTATTCTAAATATATAAATGACAGTGGATTCATCTAAAGGACATGGGGATTAAGGTACTTGAGACTGAGCTGCCCTCAGCACATGGCTTACAAATACCAAGCTTCCCATCTGCCTCCTGTGCTGCTTTTAAACACGTCTTTTAACCTCAATGAGTTTTTTGTGTCTGGGAAAATTAGAAAAAAATACCAACTGGCTTGCCTATTTGTAGGGCCTTCGAATCTCAACACCTCTCTCCAAAGAGAAAAGAAACTGTAAAACCTGCATGCTTGAATTAAAAATGACAACCTTTGTATATTTTGCTAGCCTACTTCTCTTAAATACCTTTTAGTTAAGAGAAGGGTGAGCTTTCTCTTTCTTTGCTCCATAATATGTATCTTATTTAAAGAATTTCTTGCTTTGGGGGTCTGAACAGGGATAGGATCTGAGCTCACAATTGATAGCAGTGATTTTTTTTTTTTTTTTTTTTTTTTTTTTGCGGTACGCGGGCCTCTCACTGCTGCCGCCTCTCCCGTTGCGGAGCACAGGCTCCGGGCCATGGCTCACGGGCCCAGCCGCTCCGCGGCATGTGGGACCCTCCCAGACCGAGGCACGGGCCCGTATCCCCTGCATCAGCAGGCGGACTCTCAACCACTGCGCCACCAGGGAAGCCCGACAGCAGTTATCTTTATGAGCAAACTTCAAGGGTAGCTGGAGGAGTCTAACAAGAACCATTTTTATGAGTTAACAACAGTGGGGTGGTAACCAACATTGAAAGCTCCATTAGGGAGGAGAGGGTGAAGTAGTTTCAAATAATCCTTTTTTCTCATGTGTCACCTGAAGCCTCAACTGACAGATTTAACCACACTGACTCCACAGGACATGTATTGGATCAAGAATCCTAACCTTAAAATCAGGCATATCCCAGCCTTGCAAATAACTGCTTCATTGTATATTAACTAATCAAAAATATATGTGATGAGAGAAAAAACTCAGTCAAGGTACGTGTGCTTCTAGAAGAGACACAGAAATTCCTTGTGCAATATCCACATCTCTGAAACTTCTTCTTCATTAAAACAGGAATAAGGGTGTAATAACAGATGCCCATTCCATTAGATCATATTATATCTAATAATTAACATAGTCATTAATAACATATGTAAGTATTACATATCTGTATATAGTCTACTCCACCATGATTTATACATTTATAAAGGCAGCAAATCCAACTATTAAGTGATTATTCTTTTATTGGGGATACTTGAGATCATACTAAATTGATCTTTTAAGCTTTGTCTCTTTTCCAATTTTAAAACAAAAAGACCACAGGATCATAGCCCAAATGTTCTGTTTTACTAAGAGAACTGTAGTAAAAGGGGGATAACTCAGTCGACATCATGAGGCTTGTTACAAGCAAAGCAAGGAATAAAACTCAGGTCTCCTTCTTCCTGGCCTTACTACCGTTACATGATTTTGGTCTTTAAAATTTTTTTCAGATATGTTACTGATAGTTTATTCTTTACTTCCCTTTTCTTAAAAAGAGGCAGAATCCTCCTAAGGAAAATTGTCTCGTTGTTACTTCTTATGAAAACCATATATTTTGGCAAATGTTGATGCTGACAGAAATAGATGTCTTGGGGGAAATCTGGCTTAACACGTTACTAATGGGCAAGTGTAATTATTAACATGAACGATAATTGTATTCAGCCTGAAGAACAGATGCTGTCCCTTTGGTATGAAATGTCTTGATGTTATTAAAATCTGGAGTTTAGTCATTATTGAGAAACTAGAATTTCTGGTCTTATTAAAATCTTAATATTAACCACTACTCTGAAAGTAGTTGTTTTCCATAGATTACTTTTTCAAGTTAAAAGTGATAATGAACATAGATTACCTGGCTGATTCAAAGGGGATGAACCAGATTTATATGGCAAAAAACAATATGTATTATTTTCTTTTATTTCATCTCATAATACTAACATCTCTTTTTTTTCCTGAAGCAAAATAAACATGGAAGAAGTGTTAATTAGTACTTATAAGTTAATAGCATTAACTCAATCTTTTATTCAGAATAAAAATTCTTGATATATCCAGATGCGTAATATAAGGTCATGTTTACTGTTAAATCAATAACTTTTTATAGCGTCGAAAATAGACACAAAACTTTAAAATTTTAACCCTCTAATATCTGAATATTCCCAATAAATAATTTTAACCATTTGTAAATACAATTATCCAAGTCATATCACATTATAAATGTTGCTGATATTCAGCAAAAGAGATTCGATTTCTAGGTATGAATGTATATAACTCTCTTGCTTTACTATATTGGAAGAAGAATGACTCTGGTTCATCACTGAAATGAATTATTTTGAAATAAGCAGAAGAAATATGACATTTTATGAACAGACAGTGAAATCTCCCAATTACAGTCAAACCCAATTCATATGAGGAATAAGAAAAAAAGAAAGAAAAGAAGGAAGGATGAAAGGAAGGAAGGGAGGGAGGGAGGGACAGAAAGAAAATAAACTTTTACCAGCATTGCATAATTTCCTTGGTGCCCTGACACTGGAGGAAATAATATTTGAAGGTAGTTCAGCAGATGTTACCTGGGAGAGAGAAGGCTGAGGTCATCCTCAGTTATTCCAAGGGACAGAATATATAAAATAATGGGATTACGTTATTTGAAGGGAGCTAACTAAAGAACTGGATACAGAGCAAAGGGATACAGACTCAACATTTATACATTCACTCAACAAAGAGGTCCTGGGTGCCTTTGATGCAGAAATCTGTACAGGAGAGCAAAGTGAAGACCATGTGGGGAATGTTCACATGAGTTTACAGTCAAGGTGAAGAGATTGACAAATACATTTCCAAATATGCCAGTGTAATAGGTTAGCTGACAGAGACCATCAGAGAGTGTTGGAGATCACAGAGGGATAACACCTAAACAGACTGGCCAGCCACAGAGGGTTTGAACCTTGAACCCGTTTGAAAACTAAAAAAGCCCCAGTTCATGAGCACACAGAGTGGGGTTTGGGCAGACTCCTCCCAGCCCACTGGCCTCCAGTGAACTTGCACTGGTGGTCCTGCCTTCTCTCCTGGGGAGAGCGATCACAATGAAAACTTTGAGAAAACAATGCCTGCTTGGGATATTGGGGTGGGATTCAGGTGGAAAAGATGTCAAGGACTTCCAGGAAGGAAAAAAAACAGCATTGGAGGGCCCGGAAGGAATAAAAAAAATCTTTCCAGTCAGATAATGGACAGTTATTTGATGTGACTAGTGAAAAAAGGGAGAAAATGGAGAGATTAGGACAAAAAGGTATGCAAGGCTATACTAACACTTCGAACTTTTTTGAAGCTATGCAGAATCATGGATGAATTTTAACATAGGTTATGTGAAGAGACACAAAGAATACACTGCTAATTTGTGACATAGGGCAATTATAAAATTCTCTTCCTTGGGATGCTTTCAGGATGCAGCCATTGGGTAGCTTCAGTCTTGGACCTTCCTGGGATCAGTTAGATGATGTGTGATGTGGAATCAGTGATGTTCTTTCATTGCTGTGAAAGGTAGCTGAAGTACTGAGTGAGACACTTTTTGCTGGCCCTGGAGACCCACACTCCACCTTTTGCCTGCTCTGGCCCTGGGAACCCAGACTTCATCAGCTGCTGTTCTTTGTCTGCGGCTTCTGTTGGGTTCTGTGCAAGCGTGTGGAGGAGATGCAGGGCTGGGGGAGGGTGTGGTCCACGTTGCACCCCTGCCCTTTGCTGCTGCAGTTGGTTGCTTGTCCTGAGAGAAGGCTGTCCCCCTTGCCCTCTTCTTCCCCTGATGCTGCCCCTTGAGCCTGAGATCCTCACCTCTCCACCATCCTGTGTGGGTTTCCCTCCCCACACTGCAAGGACAGCCCCTTTATTACATCCTCCATGTGTTTGAGAGTGCCATCTGCTTCTTGTGGGAACCCAGACTGATAGTGATGTGTAATGGACATCTCAGGTGTCTAAAATGTCAAAACTGAACTCCACCTGTAAGCTTTGAGATAATCTCAGTTGATCTCAATTCTACTCTTCCAGTTGTCAAGCCCAAAACCTCGGAATCCCCCCCGACTACCCTCTTTCTTCTGTATGCCCAGTGCTATCTGTTAGGCAATCCCATTGGCTCTCCCTCCACAATGTGTCCAGAATCTTGCCTCTTCCCACAAGCCCCTTGTCTGTCACTCTGGTTCAAGCCTTCATCGTAGTACCTTGCATGATATCCTTGAACTACACTTGGCCACAGGTAGCCTGTCCCCGATAGAGCAGTTGTGCAACTGCCTTGAAATATAAAGTAGACCATGTTCCCCCTCACAACCTCCCACGATTGGCTCCTATCTTACTCATAGTAAAAGCCCAGACCCTATAGTGACCAGCAAGCCCTCATGACCTGGCCCTGATCCCATGGACCTCACAGTCCATGCCCTTCACCCTCACTTTGTTAGTCCCCCCAGCTACAATTTGCTGGGCTTTTGTACAGTTCCTGTACCTGCCTATTCTTCCCTTAGGTATTCTCTGGGCTACCACCCTCGACTCTGATCAGATGTTAATGATAACAAGGAGTCCTAACCGATCCACCTTATTCAGTATCCCACCTCATCTCTCACTTCCCCCGACACCCCTTCTCTTCCTTGTCTTGCTCTATTTTTTCTTTGTTTCCTAGCATTTATCATTTTCAGGCATGCATTGTGTATTAGTTCCTTAGGGATGCCATAACAAGTTACCCAAAACTGGGTGGCTTAAAACCACAGAAATGTATTGTCTTATAGTTCTGGAGGCTAAACGTTTGAAATCAAGGGGTCAGCAGCCTTGTTTCCTCTGAAATCTCTAGGGGAGGAGCCTCCCTGCCACTTCTGATTTCTGGCAGCCCCAGGCCTTCCTTGGCTTGTGGGTCAAAACTCCAGTCTTTTTCTCTAGCTTCACATGGTCATTTTCTGTGTGTCTATGTGTCTCTGTGTCATCACATGACATTGCCCCTGTGTGTCTGTGTATGTGTGTTCAAATTTACCTCTTTTTATAAGGATAACAGTCACAGTGGATTAAAGCTCCCCTGCTACGACCTTCCCTTAATTTAATTAAATCAAGTCTGCAAAGACCCTATTTCAGAAGGTCATATTCACAGATACTGAGTGTTCCACATATATTTTTTGCTCTGTTTTTTTTTTGCAGGGGGTCGAAGTGGGGGAGACACAGTTCAACCTATAACCCATGGTTTATTCTGCATGTTTATTATGTCCATTATTTATTGTCTGTCTCCACCGGCCAAGAGTTAGGATTTTCCAGGTCAGGAATCTTTGTCTCTTTTGTTCAGTATGTATCCCAAGCATCCAAGGCTGTGTGGGCCCATGATATGTGCTCAACAGAAATTCGTTGAATGAAGGAAAAGTTTGAATAGCAGGATATTCTTTAAGGTTGAATGTGACTGGATTTCACTCAGCCAGCATGACCAAAATAAAAAAAAAAGATGTCTCTGAAACTCTGGTCCTGATTGGACTTGTGGAATCCACATTTTACCCTGACGGTTTCTTTTCCCTAGTCCACAGCCAGTTTATGAAATTTGAAACACTTGTTTTTAAATCAATCCCTGTTAAGTATTCTGAGTTTCAGACCTGGGGTTTGACTCTCCAGCAGATGGTTGATCTGGACCTTGGAAAGGAAGGGCAGTGGGGAGGGAGGAGATGGGGGTGGGGAAGGAGGGGCTGCCAAACCTCCACCCTGTGCAGACTTCAGCAAGGAACAGAAGTGGGGCCCAGCAGGCCCCTGTGTGGAGCTGGCCTCACTGCTGGCCACCAGCTCCGGGTCATAAGTGGCCTAATCAACCTTGGCCCCACTTGTCTCTGGCTATAGCTTTGTGCCTGTTCACCGCAAATGGCCTGGCCTCTCACCCCGTGCCTGCAGGCACGTCCAGGTCCCTTTATGGTTTCCTGGACACAGTTGTTGCAACATCATTTCCAATTGCCTCCAATCCCCCCACCCTTTTTGTTCTCTCTGGGCTACTAAGCCTGTCCAACACTTGGTACATGAGCACGTTCTTCACGCTGTCCCCAGATGATCCAGCCAGCCATGAGGGACACAGACAGGAGCAACCAGCCGTCATATACATTAATGAAACCCAAATTGCTCATGTTACAGATTTAAACCAGGTCCACTGATACAGGTGCATCTCTTCACGTAACCGATGGGGCCTGGTTTCTCTCGTTTAGAACACGGGGTCATTTGACACGGATGCGCACAGTAGCCCTGTATGTGCTTTCTTTAGAGGCTGGCAAGTAATTTCAAATATTTGGAAGTAGTTTACATCCAATTATTAAACCAGTGACAAATCTATATGATTTGAAAATAAAAGCATAATTTAAAAAATGTACTTAGAATATTTAGCTATAACTTTATAACAATAAAAAAATAATGTATAACATATATAACTGTGTATTATACATAACAGTATGTTATATATAACATTATTAAACCAGTAACAAATCTATATCATTTGAAAATGAAAGCATATTTTTAAAAAGTTACTTAGAATAATTTAGTTATAACTTTATAACAGTAATATAATAAAATTATATGTAATGTAATATATATAACTATATATTATATATAACAGTATATATTACATGTAACATTAATAAACCAGTGACAAATCTATATGATTTGAAAATAAAAGCATATTTTAAAAGATTTACTGAGAATAATTTAGTTTTAGCTGTAACTTTATAACAATAATATAATAAAATAATATATTATGTAACATATAACAGAATATATTATATCTAGCATAATATATATTATATGTAAATATATATTTTTATAACCTTATACATAACATAAAAACACATACAAAGTGATTATATATGATTTTATATATAGCATTCACTACAATAATATTACAACAATAATAATGATAGCTCCATTAATTCAGCATTAATCCTTCAAAAAACGATATTTTTTAACATTGGGCACAATGGGCAAAATATACAGATGAATGACAGGACAGCAGAAGTTGTTTGAAGCATTCCAATTCAGTAAGGGATTGTTGTTAAAATATGTAAGAAATCCTGCACATCAAAATTAATGACTAGGGCTTCCCTGGTGGCGCAGTGGTTGAGAATCCCCCTGCTGATGCAGAGAACACGGGTTCGTGCCCCGGTCTGGGAAGATCCCACATGCCGCGGAGTGGCTGGGCCCGTGAGCCATGGCCGCTGAGCCTGCGTGTCTGGAGCCTGTGCTCCGCAACGGGGGAGGCCACAGCAGTGAGAGGCCCGCGTACCACAAAAAAAAAAAAAAAAAAAAAAAAAAAAATTAATGACTAAAAGGACAACCACTCCAAGAGAAATAGGACAAATACAGATCACAGTCACTTTCAGAAGAAAAAACTCAAAAAAGCATAAAAAGCATGTGAAGAGGAGTGAAATTTTTTTAAGAATTACTAACGCAAACTTAAACAACAAGGTGTCACTTAATATCTATTACGCTGGCAAGAAGCTGACCACTGAGCAAAGCCACCGGTGGAGTGGATGGGTGGCATTGGCAGGGCAGGCTGGCTGGCTGTGATGGAGAGCCAGCTGCTGGGGATGCCCACTCCATTGCGACCTTGGATCCCTGTTCTGGAAATTCTCACTCAGGTCCCTGGAGGGACACTCCTGAAAATGCTTAGTTTAGTTCTTTTTAGGGGTCTAGGGAGCATATGGGAGGCTCGACACCCCTCACTGAGAGTAGGTGGATAAAATAGTGTCAGTGAATACCCTAGAGCAGGGGGCAGCAAACTTGTTCTGTAAATGGCCTGAAAGTAAATATCTCTGGCTTTGTGAGCCACAGGGTCTGTTTTGCCGTTGCTCAGCACTGCTACTGCAGCATGAGATAGAGCCCCATGGATGCGACCCAAGCAAATGGTTATGGCCTTGATCCAATAAAACATCATTTACAAAAACAGGCAGCAGGCTGGGTCTGGCTTGGGCTGTAGCTTGTCCATTTGTAAATAATGTAATTTTATTTACAAAACCTGTTCAAAATATACACACATAGTTTAAAAAAAAAGCTAAATTTTTTTAAATTTAGCAAGAATAAATGTAATAAAATATACTCTTCAATCACGTATGAATGATTGCTTGTGTAGAATGGAGAAGGGAATGGGGTGATATAAAAGAGAATAACGGATTTGCCTGGTGGTCCAGTGGTTAAGACTGCCCCTTTCAATGCAGAGGTTGCAGGTTCAATCTCTGGCTGGGGAGCTAGGTTCCCACATGCCTCGCGGCCAAAAAACTAAAACACAGAACAGAAGCAATATTGTAACAAATTCAACAAAGACTTTAAAAATGGTCCACATCAAAAAACAAAAATTTTTAAAGAAAAAGCGAATAAGAGATAGGAGGGGAAAAATAATGCAGGGAGCCAAAAATTAAGAATATTATTAACTCAAGATTTTGTACCTTGGTCCAATTTATTTTTTCCAAATGAGGGCAAACAAGCTGTGGTTTGGGATAAGCAACTTTAATTTGCTCTCAGTTTTTCAAGAACTGTGGTACTGTGCAAAGTGCAGCCAAGTTGCCCACTGTGACTTAACATAAAATGTGGGCCTCTGGCTTGACAATGTAACTAATTGCAGCAGGGAATCACAGTACTTTGTACAGAGTCATTTTTAGTGCCCTTTTGAAAAATAAAAGGTACTAGATAAAAATAGCAGCGTTTTTTTAAACAGGAAATCATGATTTGAAAAATGCCCAGAGGAAGAAGAAAATTGTTGTTACTTGTACAATGGCTTAAATTGTTAGACATACTGCCTCTGATAAAGAAGGGAACTCTGTTGTTTTTTTTTTTTTAAAAAAACCTGTCCCTATGTGAGACGGAGTAAGGGATAACCATGCTACCATGCTTCAAAGCAAGGGATTGCAGTCAGTTTGAGATTTGTTATCTTGGATCTTCTACTTCATAGCTAAATTACTTAACCTTTACCAGCCTCAGTTTCCTCATGTTACGATGAAGATAACTTGAAGGATTGTTTTGAGGATAAGAAGCTCAATTTAAAAACTAGACATGTAGATTCAAGTAGCCCCTTAAGTGGCAGCTGACGCCGCCTGCAGGATCTGGCAGAGACCAGTTCTCTGGCTGTGAAGGAGCTCACTGAGGCCAAGGCTTTTCCCCCCTCAGTCTTTCTCATTCTCCTATTGCTGTATCTCTTTGGACTTGAAAAGATCCACCCAGACGACCACCAAACATCCAAATTAAGACTGCGTGGCAAGTAATTGAATACTTGGTTGGAAATGCGTTGAGAAGCAAGAAGAACTACAATCCTGCAGCCTGTGGAAGAAAAACCACATTCCCAGAAAGATAGACAAGATGAAAAGGTACAGGGCTATGTACCAGATGAAAGAACAAGATAAAACCCCAGAAAAATAACTAAATGAAGTGGAGATAGGCAACCTTCCAGAAAAAGAATTCAGAATAATGATAGTGAAGATGATCCAGGACCTCAGAAAAATAATGGAAGCAAAGATCGAGAAGATGCAAGAAATGTTTAACAAAGACCTAGAAGAATTAAAGAACAAAACAAACAGAGATGAACAATAAATTAACTGAAATGAAAACTACACTAGAAGGAATCAATAGTAGAATAACTGAGGCAGAAGAACGGATAAGTGACCTGGAAGACAGAATGGTGGAATTCACTGCTGCAGAACAGTACAAAGAAAAAAGAATGAAAAGAAATGAAGACAGCCTAAAAGACTTCTGGGACAACTTTAAACAGATCAACATTCACATTATAGAGGTCCCAGAAGGAGAAGAGAGAGAGAAATGACCTGAGAAAATATTTGAAGGGACTACAGACAAAAATTTCCCTAACATGGGAAAGGAAATAACCACCCAAGTCCAGAAAGCTCAGACAGTCACATACAGGATAAACCCAAGGAGAAACACGCCAAGACACACAAATCAAGCTGGCAAAAATTAAAGACAAAGAAAAATTATTGAAAGCAACAAGGGAAAAACGACAAACAACATACAAGGGAACTCCCTTGAGGTTAACAGCTGATTTCTCAGCAGAAACTCTAAAAGCCAGAAGGGAGTGCCATGATATACTTAAAGTGATGAAAGGGAAGAATGTACAACCAAGATTACCCGCAAGGGCCTCATTCAGATTTGATGGAGAAATCAAAAGCTTTACAGACAAGCAAAGGCTAAGAGAATTAACCACCACCTAACCAGCTCTACAACAAATGATAAAGGAACTTCTCTAAGAGGGAAACACAAGAGAAGAAAAGAACCTACAAAAACAAACCCAAAACAATTAAGAAAATTGCCATAGGAACATACATATCCATAATTACCTTAAACGGGAATGGATTAAATGCTCCAACCAAAAGACACAGGCTTGCTGAATAGATACAAAAACAAGACCCATATATATGCTGTCTACAAGAGACCCACTTCAGACGTAGGGACACACACAGACTGAAAGTGAAGCGATGGAAAAAGATGTTCCATGCAAATGAAAATTAAAAAAAGCTGGAGTAGCAATAATGATATCAGATAAAATAGATTTTAAAATAAAGAATGCCACAAGAGACAAGGAAGGACACTACATAATGATCAACAGATCAATCCAAGACAAAACAATTAAGAAAATTGCCATAGGAACATACATATCCATAATTACCTTAAACGGGAATGGATTAAATGCTCCAACCAAAAGACACAGGCTTGCTGAATAGATACAAAAACAAGACCCATATATATGCTGTCTACAAGAGACCCACTTCAGACGTAGGGACACACACAGACTGAAAGTGAAGCGATGGAAAAAGATGTTTCATGCAAATGAAAATTAAAAAAAGCTGGAGTAGCAATAATGCTATCAGATAAAATAGATTTTAAAATAAAGAATGCCACAAGAGACAAGGAAGGACACTACATAATGATCGACAGATCAATCCAAGAAGAAGATATAACAATTATAAATATATATGCTCCCAACATAGGAGCACTACAATACATAAGGTAACTGCTAACAGCTATAAAAGAGGAAATCGACAGTAACACAATAATAGTGGGGGACTTTAATAACACCTCACTTACACCAATGGACAGATCATCCAAAATGAAAATAAATAAGGAAACACAAGCTTTAAATGACACAATAGACCAGATAGATTTAATGGATATGTTTAGGACATTTCATCCAAAAACAGCAGATTACACTTTCTTCTCAAGTGTGCATGGAACATTCTTCAGGATAGATCACATCTTGGATCACAAATCAAGCCTCAGGAAATTTAAGAAAACTGAAATCATATCAAGCATCATTTCTGACCACAACGCTATGAGATTAGAAATGAATTACAGGGAAAAAAACGTAAAAAACACAAACACATGGGTGCTAAACAATACATTACTAAATAACCAAGAGATCGTTAAAGAAATCAAAGAGGAAATCAAAAAATACCTAGAGACAAATGCAATGAAAACACGATGGTCCAAAACCTATGGGATGCAGCAAAAGCAGTTCTGAGAGAGAAGTTTATAGCAATACAAGCCTACCTCAAGAAACAAGAAAAATCTCAAATAAACAATCTAACCTTACACCTAAAGGAACTAGAGAAAGAAGAACAAACAAAACCCAAAGTTAGCAGAAGGAAAGAAATCATAAAGATCAGAGCAGAAATAAATGAAATAGAAACAAAGAAAACAATAGTAAAGATCAATAAAACTAAAAGCTAGTTCTTTGAGAAGATAAACAGAATTGATAAACCATTAGCGAGACTCATCAAGAAAAAGAGGAAGAGGACTCAAATCAATAAAATTAGAAATGAAAAAGGAGAAGTTACAACAGACACCGCAGAAATACAAAGCATCCTAAGACACTACTACAAGCAACTCTATGCCAATAAAATGGACAACCTGGAAGAAATGGACAAATTCTTAGAAAGCCCACATGCCGTGGAGCGGCTGGGCCCGTGAGCCATGGCCGCTGAGCCTGTGCGTCTGGAGCCTGTGCTCTGCAACGGGAGAGGCCACAACAGTGAGAGGCCCGCATACCGCAGGGGAAAAAAAAAAAATCTTCCAACAAACAGAAGTCCAGGACCAGGTGGCTTCACAGGAGAATTCTGTCAAACATTTAGAGAAGAGCTAACACCCATCCTTCTCAAACTCTTCCGAAATATTGCAGAGGAAGGAACACTCTCAAACTCATTCTATGAGGCCACCATCACCCTGATACCAAAACCAGACAAAGATACTACAAAAAAAGAAAATTACAGACCAATATCACCGATGAATACAGATGCAGAAATCCTCAACAAAATCAGCCAATGTGATATACCATATTAACAAATTGAAGAAGAAAAACCATATATGATCATCTCAAGAGATGCAGAAAAAGCTTTTGACAAAATTCAACACCCATTTATGATAAAAACTCTCCAGAAAGTGGGCATAGAGGGAACCTACCTCAACATAACAAAGGCCATATATGACAAACCCACAGCAAACATCATTCTGAATGGTGAAAAACTGAAAGCTTTTCCTCTAAGATCATGAACAAAATAAGTATGTCCACTCTTACCACTATTATTCAACATAGTTTTGGAAGTTCTAGCCATGGCAATCAGAGAAGAAAAAGAAATAAAAGGAATACAAATGGGAAAAGAAGAAGTAAAACTTTCACTGTTTGCAGATGACATGATACTATACATAGTGAATCCTAAAGATGCCACCAGAAAACTGCTAGAGCTAATGAATTTTGGGACTTTACCAATGAATTTGGTAAAGTTATAGGGTACAAAATTAATGCACAGAAATCTCTTGCATTCCTATACACTAATGATGAAAAATCTGAAAGAGAAATTAAGGAAACACTCCCATTTACCATTGCAACAAAAAGAATAAAA
>NC_041215.1:32519509-32576289 GCF_002837175.3 Physeter macrocephalus
ATGTAAAAGAATGAAATTAGAACACCATACACAAAAATAAACTCAAAATGGATTAAGACCTAAATGTAAGACCAGACACTATAAAACCCTTAGAGGAAAACATAGGAAGAACATTCTTTGACATAAATCACAGCAACATCTTTTTTGATCCACTTTCTAGAGTAATGGAAATAAAAAGAAAAAGAAACAAATGGGACTTAATGAAACTTCAAAGCTTTTGCACAGCGAAAGAAACCATAAACAAGATGTAAAGACAACCCTCAGAATGGGAGAAAATATTTGCAAACGAATCAACGGACAAAGGATTAATCTCAAAAATATATAAACAGCTCATGCAGCTCAATATTAAAAAACAAACAACCCAATCCTAAAATGGGCATGAGACCTAAATAGACATTTCTCCAAAGAAGACATACAGATGGCCAAGAAGCACATGAAAAGCTGCTCAACATCACTAATTGTTAAAGAAATGGAAATCAAAACTACAAGGAGGTATCACCTCACACCAGTTAGAATGGGCATCATCAGAAAATCTGCAAACAACAAATGCTGGAGAGGGTGTGGAGAAAAGGGAACCCTCTTGCACAGTTTGTGGCAATGTAAATTGATACAGCCACTATGGAGAACAGTATGGAGGTTCCTTAAAAATCTAAAAATAGAATTACCATATGATCCAGCAATCCCACTATTGGGCGTATACCCAGAGAAAACCATAATTCAAAAAGACACATGCAAACCAATGTTCATTGCAGCACTGTTTACAATAGCCAGGTGTTGGAAGCAACCTAAATGTCCGTGGACAGATGAATGGATAAAGATGTGGTACATATATACAATGGAATATTACTCAGCCATAAATAGGAACAAAACTGGTTCATTTGTTGAGACGTGGATGGATCTAGAGACTGTCATACAGAGTGAAGTAAGTCAGAAAGAAAAACAAATATCACATTTTAACTCATATATGTGGAACCTAGAAAAATGGTACAGATTAAGCAGTTTGCAGGGCAGAAATTGAGACATAGATGTAAAGAACAAACGTATGGACACCAAGGGGAGAAAGTGGCGGGAGGGTGGGTGTGGCTATGCGGTGAATTGGGTGATTGAGATTGACATGTATACACTGATGTGTGTAAAATTGATGACTAATAAGAACCTGCTGTATAAAAAAAAAATTAAAAAAAAAACAAACAAAAAGAAATGCATTGTTTATGCTTGTATATATGCATTTTAATAGAGCTAGCAAAGAGCTCAAAGTACAAAGCAAGTTAAGTGCAGTTTCTCATTTTATCCCTCCTAAAACCGTGGAGCTAATATCAGCTCCTCTGAAAGCTAGAAAAAATTTTAAAAATTAAAAAATTAAAAATAAGAGTGGTGGATGGACATAGAGATTATCATACTAAGTGAAGTAAGTCAGACAGAGAAAGGAAAATATCATATGATATCACTTGTATTTGGCATCTAAAAATTGATACAAATGAACTTATTTACATAACAGAAACAGACTCAGGGACAAGGAAACAAACTTATGGTTACCAAAGGGGAAAGGGGAGGAGGAATAAATTAGGAGTTTGGGATTAAGGGATACACAGGACTATATATAAAATACATAAACAGCAAAGACCTACTATATAGCACAGGGAACTATACTCAATATTTTGTAATAACCTACATGGGAAAAGAGTCTGAAAAGGAATATATATATATATATATATATATATATATATATATATATGTGTGTGTGTGTGTGTATCACTTTGCTGTACACCTGAAACTAGCACAACATTGTAAATCAACTAAAGTTCAATAAAATAAATACATTAAAATTAATAATAAAAATGGGCTATGTGTACAGGAATAACACAGTAGTACTCTTACCGTGGAGTTACTAAAATTTTGTATGAGTAGAAATTTCTCGTTTCTATTGTTCTCCCTATTTCTATGTAAAGATGATGTCTTTATTAACCCATACTCAATAACAGAAAGATGATTGTTGTCACAAAAGTATAGCATATTTTATGGAAGTTCTACCAGTGTATTTTCTTGAATCCCAAAGCATCTAGAAATCATTCCAGTTCCCACTGTAAAATACTCGCATAAAAACAACAACAGCAAAAACATTTCTAAGAGATTAATTAAAAGAAAAGGTAATTCTTGTAAAATAATTAATTAGGAAATTAGTAACATGCAAAAGAAACACCATGATGGTCAAAGGTCACCCAGGGTCATACACGATGTCTCAGTATCAAAACTCTGTAACAAGCTGTAGACTCTGTCATCTGCTTTAGTCCTTCCCAGGTCCCAAGCCTTTGGGATAATGTTGGCTTTTCTTAAAGGTTCAGCCCCAGCCTGTTTCCCAGCATCTTTTGGTGGTAAGACAGGCAGTATGCACACACCTTCCAAAAAGCCTCCAGGTGAAATGGAAGGTGGTCTGGAACAATGGCATTTATGCAGTGTCTCAGGTTCCTAAATCAGTTCTGAATAATTTATATACTTTCATCTGCACATTAAATATTTCATTCATCCTTCTAAATGTTTTTATTAAATTCGGTGTATATAAAATACTATTGATAAATTATATGAAAGATACAAATAATAACAGTGAACACATGTCTCTATGCCCCCTCTCAATTTAGGGAGAACGACATTGTCATCATGTGACTGTCTGTCTGTGGCCCCTCTAACATCTTCATCTCTTCCCTCCACTTTTGCTGATACACTGTACCCCATATCTTGACAAATGTGTTTATTTTTCCCTTGCTTTCCTTTCAGAAGACTTTAGCACCTACAATTCTATATTTAGTTTTATGTGATTTTAAACTTCATATAAAGAGATCAGTTCGCTGCATTTTCTTCTAGGAGTTGACTTTTTCACTCAATATTGTTTTTGTGAGTTTCACAGACGTTTTTGTCTGTAGCTTTAGTGTAATTTCAGTGCAGAGTGATTTTCCTTTGTAATCATATACAAGCCTATTTATGCATTCTATTGTTAGTTGGTATTTGTGTGGCTTTCAGTTTTCTGCTATGCCATCATGAATAATGTTGCACTTATTGTAGTTCACTTGGGAAAACATTTGTTTAGAGTATGCACCGAGCAAGGGGATTCCTTGGTTATAAATTGTGCATATCTTGAACTTTGTTAATAATATCGAAGCGTAGTCCAAAATGTTTGTAACGATTCACAGGCAATTTGGAAGCATTCCAGTTGCTGTTTATCCTCATCAAGACTTATGGTCAGAAATTTAGTTTTGTCTTAAAATTTAGGGTGCAAAATGGTTTTGCATTTCCATTTTTAATTTTTATTTCCCTAAATACTGATTAAATTTTTTCATTATTAAACTTAGGAGCCATTTGAGTTTCTTTATTTAAGTTGTTCTTCAGACATTTAAAATATTTTCCTATTGGACCATCAGCCTTTTATAAATGTATTTATAAAAATTATTTATATATTATAGATTCTAATATTGTGTCAGTTATATGGTTGTCAACATTATCTCCCAATCTGTGGCTTGTATTTTTACTCTCTTTTATATATATATATATATATATATATATATATATATATAAAATGAACAGAAGTTTTTCATTTTTATGTTGGGGAATTAGTCCTACATTTCCTTGGTAATTTGAATTTCCCATATTTTGCTTAAACGATAGTTTTACAGCTCAAAGTTATAAAGACATTCTCTTACATTTTTTTTCTTTGTTTTTTTTTTAAGCTCTGGCTTTTACATTTAAATCTTTACTCTACCAAGAATGTATTTTTCTGTGTATGGAGTAAGTAGAGGTTTGTCCAATTTCATGTATAGCCAAAAGGAAATTTTTTTCAATATCATTAGTTGTAAAGTCTACTCTTTCCTTACCAATCCATAGTAGCAATTCTATAATGAATCGAGTTTCCATATGTTTCTGGGGCTGTGACTGGTTGATAGATTAGTTGTTGAATAATTTACTTATTTTTGCGTTGGTAATATTCTTTTTTTTTTTTTTTGGAACAATTGTGACTTTATTTATTTTGTTTTATTTATTTATTTTTTAAACTTTTATATTGGAAAATAATTGATTAACAATGTCGTGATAGTTTTAGGTGAACAGCAAAGTGATTCAGTTATACATATACATGTGTCTATTCTTTTTCAAATTCTTTTTCCCATTTAGGTTGTTACAAATATTCAGCAGGGTTCTCTATGCTATACAAAAGGTCCTTATTGGTTATCCATTTTATTTTATTTTATTAATTAATTAATTTATTTATTAACATCTTCATTGGAGTATAATTGCTTTACAATGTTGTGTAACTTTCTGCTGTATAACAAAGTGAATTAGCTATATGTATGAATATATCCCCATATACCCTCCCTCTTGCATCTCCCTCCCACCATCCCATGTCCCATCCCTCTAGGTCATCACAAAGCATCGAGCTGATTTCCCTGAGCTATGCGGCTGCTTCCCACTAGCTATCTATTTTACATTTTGTAATGTAAATATGTCAATACTCTCTCACTCTGTCCCAGGTTACCCTTCCCCCACTTAGTGTCCTCAAGTCCATTCTCTATGTCTGCATCTTTATTTCTGGCCTGCCCCTAGGTTCATCAGAATCTTTTTTTTTCTTTTTTTTTAGATTCCATATATATGTGTTAGCATAAGGTATTTGTTTTCCTCTTTCTGACTTACTTCACTCTGTATGATGGACTCTAGGTCCATCCACCTCACTACAAATAACTCAGTTTCGTTTCTTTTTATGGCTGAGTAATATTCCATTGTATATATGTGCCACGTCTTCTTTATCCATTCATCTTTCGATGGACACTTAGGTTGCTTCCGTGTCCTCGCTATTGTAAATAGTGCTACAATGAATATTGTGGTACATATCTCTGTTTGAATTACGGTTTTCTCAGGGTATATGCCCAGTAGTGGGATTGCTGGGTCATATGGTAGTTCTACTTTTATTTTTTTATGGAACCTCCATACTGTTCTCCATAGTGGCTGTATCAATTTACATTCCCACCAACAGTGCAAGAGGGTTCCCTTTTCTCCACACTCTCTCCAGCATTTATTGTTTGTAGATTTTTTTGATGATAGCCATTCTTACCAGTATGAGGTGATATCTCATGGTAGTCTTGATTTGCATTTCTCCAATGATTAGTGATGTTGAGCATCCTTTCATGTGTTTGCTGGGAATCTATACATCTTCTTCGGAGAAATGTCTGCTTAGGTCTTCAGCCCGTTTTTGGATTGGGTTGTTTGTTTTTCTGATATTGAGCTGCATGAGCTGCTTGTAAATTTTGGAGATTAATCCTTTGTCAGTTGCTTCATTTGCAAATATTTTCCCCCATTCTGTGGGTTGTCTTTTTGTCTTATTTATGGTTTCCTTTGCTGTGCAAAAGCTTCTAAGTTTCATTGGGTCTCATTTGTTTATTTTTGTTTTTATTTTCGTTCCTCTAGGAGGTGGGTCAAAAAGGATCTTGCTGTGATTTATGTCATAGTCTTCTTCCTATGTTTTCCTCTAAGAGTTTTATAGTGTCTGGCCTTACATTTAGGTCTTAATCCATTTTGAGTTTATTTTTATGTATGGTGTTAAGAAGTGTCCTAATTTCTTTCTTTTACATGTAGCTGTCCAGTTTTCCCGGCACCACTTATTGAAGAGGCTGTTTTTTCTCCATTGTATATTCTTGCCTCGTTTCTCATAGATTAGGTGACCATAGGTGCATGGGTTTATCTCTGGGCTTTATATCCTGTTCCATTTATCTATATTTATGTTTTTGTACCAGTACCATATTGTCTTGATTACTGTAGCTTTGTAGTATAGTCTGAAGTGAGGGAGCCTGATTCCTCCAACTCTGTTTTTCTCTCTCAATATTGCTTTGGCTATTCAGGGTCTTTTGTGTTTGCATACGAATTGTGAAATTTTTGTTCTAGTTCTGTGAAAAATGCCATTGGTAGTTTGGTAGGGATTGCATTGAATCTGTAGATTGCTTTGGGTGTATAGTCATTTTCACAGTGCTGATTCTTCCAATCCAAGAACATGGTATATCTCTCCATCTGTTTGTATCATCTTTAATTTCTTTTTTCAGTGTCTTACAGTTTTCTGCATACAGGTCTTTTGCCTCCTTAGGTAGGTTTATTCCTAGGTATTTTATTCTTTTTGTTGCAGTGGTAAATGGGAGTGTTTCCTTAATTTCTCTTTCAGATTTTTCATCATTAGTGTATAGGAATGCAAGAGATTTCTGTGCATTAATTTTGCATCCTGTTACTTTACCAGATTCATTGATTAGCTCTAGTAGTTTACTGGTAGAATCTTTAGGGTTCTCTATGTATAGTATCATGTCATCTCAGTGACAGTTTTCCTTCTTTTCCTACTTGTGTTCCTTTTATTTCTTTTTCTTCTCTGATTGCTGTGACTAAAACTTCCAAGACTGTGTTGAATAATAGTGGTGAGAGTGGGCAACCTTGTCTTGTTCCTGATCTTAGTGGAAATGGTTTCAGTGTTTCACCATTGAGAATGATGTTGGCTGTGCGTCTGTCATGTATGGGCTTTATTATGTCGACGTAAGTTCCCTCTATGCCTATATTCTGGAGGGTTTTTATCATAAATGGGTGTTGAATTTTGTTGAAAGCTTTCTCTGCATCTATTGAGATGATCATATGGTTTTCCTCCTTCAATTTGTTAATATGGTTTATCACATTGATTGATTTGAATATATTGAAGAATCTTTGCATTCCTGGGATAAACCCCACTTGATCATGGTGTATGATCCTTTTAATGTGCTGTTGGATTCTCTTTGCAATTATTTTGTTGAGGATTTTTGCATCTGTCTTCATCAGTGATACTGGCCTGTAGTTTTCTTTTTTTGTGACATCTTTGTCTGGTTTTGGTATCAGGGTGGTGGTGGCCTTGTAGAATGAGTTTGGGAGTGTTCCTCCCTCTGCTATATTTTGGAAGAGTTTGAGAAGGATAGGTGTTAGATCTTCTCTAAATGTTTGATAGAATTCACCTGTGAAGCCATCTGGTCCTGAGCTTTTGTGTGTTGGAAGATTTTAAATCACAGTTTCACTTTCATTACTGGTGGCTGGTCTGTTTCTATTTCCTATTTCTTCCTGGTTTAGTCTTGGAAGGTTGTGCTTTTCTAAGAATTTGTCCATTTCTTCCAGGTTTTCCAATTCACTGGCATATAGTTGCTTGTAGTAATCTCTCATGATCATTTGCATTTCTTCAGTGTCAGTTTTTACTTCTCCTTTTTTACTTCTAATTCTGTTGATTTGAGTCTTCTCCCTTTTTTTCTTGATGAGTCTGGCTAATGGTTTATCAATTTTGTTTATCTTCTCAAAGAACAAGCTTTAATTTTATTGATCTTTACTATTGTTTCCTTCATTTGTTGTTCATTTATTTCTGCTCTGATCTTTATGATTTCTTTCTTTGTGCTAACTTTGGGTTTTTTTCCCTTCTTCTTCTTTCTCTAATTGCTTTAGGTGTAAGGTTAGCTTGTTTATTTGAGATTTTTCTTGTTTCTTGAGGTAGGATTTTATTGCTATAAACTTCCCTCTTAAAATAGTTTTTGCTGCATTCCATAGGTTTTTGGTCATCGTGTTTTCATTGTCGTTTGTTTCTAGGTATTTTTTTGATTTTCTGTTTGATTTCTTCAGTGATCTCTTGTTTATTTAGTAGCGTATTGTTTTGGCTCCATGTGTTTGTATTTTTCACAGTTTTTTTCCTGTAATTGATATCTAGTCTCATAGTGTTGTGGTCAGAAAAGATACTTGATACAGTTTCTATTTTTGTAAATTTACCAAGGTTTGATTTGTGACCCCAGATATGATCTATCCTGGAGAATGTTCCATGAGCACTTGAGAAGAAATTGTATTCTGTTGTTTTTGGACAGAATGTCTTATAAATATCCATTAAGTCCATCTTGTTTAATGTGTCACTTAAAGCTTCTGTTTCCTTTTTTATTTTCATTCTGGATGATCTGTCCTTTGGTGAAAGTGGGGTGTTAAAGTCCCCTACTATGATTGTGTTACTTTTCTTTTCCCCTTTTGTGTCTGTTAGCATTTGCCTTATGTATTGAGGTGCTCCTATGTTGGGTGCATAAATATTTACAATTGTTATATCTTCTTCTTTATTGATCCCTTGATCATTATGTAGTGTTCTCTTTGTCTCTTGTAATTGTCTTTATTTTAAAGTCTATTTTGTCTGATATGAGTATTGCTACTCCAGCTTTCTTTTGATTTCCATTTGCATGGAATATCTTTTTCCGTTCCCTCACTTTCAGTCTGTATGTGGCCCTAGGTCTGAAGTAGGACTCTTGTAGACATCATATATACAGGTCTTGTTTTTTTCTCCATTCAGCCAGCCTCTGTCTTTTGGTTGGAGCAATTAATCCATTTACATTCAATGTAATTATTGACATGTATGTTCCTATTACCATTTTCTTAATTGTTTTGGGTTTGTTTTTGTTGGTCTTTTCCTTTTCTTGTGTTTCCTGCCTAGAGAATTTCCTTTAGCATTTGTTGTAAAGCTGGTTTGGTGGTCCTGAATTTTCTTAACTTTTGCTTGTCTGTAAAGGTTTTAATTTATCCATCAAATCTCAGTGAGATCCTTGCTGGGTAGAGTACTTGCTTGTAGGTTTTTCCCTTTCATCACTTTGTGTATCCCCTGCCACTCCCTCTGCCTTGCAGGGTTTCTGCTGAAAGATCAGCTGTTAACGTTATGGGGATTCCCCTGTATGTTATGTGTTGCGTTTCCCTTGCCGCTTTTAATATTTTTTCTTTGTATTTAATATTTGATAGTTTGATTAATATGTGTCTTGGCATGTTTCTCCTTGGATTCATCCTGTACAAGACTCTCTGTGCTTCCTGGATTTGATTGACTATTTCCTTTTCCATGTTAGAGCTATTGATTCCTTCTAGAGAATTTTAAATTTCATTTATTTTGTTGTTCATCATTGTTTGTTTGATCTTTAGTTCTTCTAGGTCCTTCTTAAACGTTCCTTGTATTTTTCCCATTCTATTTCCAAGAGTTTGTATAATCTTTACTATCATTACTCTGACTTCTTTTTCAGGTAGACTGCTTATTTCCTCTTCATTTGTTTGGTCTGATGAGTTTTTGCCTTGCTCCTTCTTCTGCTGCATATTTCTTTGTCTTCTCATTTTGTTTAACTTGCTGTATTTGGGGTCTCCTGTTTGCAGGCTGCAAGTTCATAATTGCCATTGTTTTTGGTGTCTTCTCCCAGTGGGTGAGGTTGGTTCAGTGGCTTGTGTAGGCTTCCTGGTGGAGGGGACTGGTGCCTCTGTTTTGGTGGGTGGGGCTGCATCTTGTCTTTCTGGTGGGCAGGGCCACATCCCATGGTGTGTTTTGGGGTGTCTGTGAACTTAGTATGATTTTAGGTAGTCTCTCTGCTAATAGGTGGGTTGTGTTCCTGTCTTGCTAGTTTTTTGGTATGGGGCATCCAGCACTGGAGCTTGGTGGTCATTGGGTGGACCTGGGTGTTAGCTTTGAGACGGAGATCTCTGGGAGAGCTCTCGCAGATTGATATGAAATGGGGCTGGGAAGTCTCTGGTGGTCCAATGTCCTGAGCTTGGCTCTTCCAACTCAGAGGCTCAGGCCTGACACCAGG
This sequence comes from Physeter macrocephalus, assembly GCF_002837175.3. Classification (NCBI taxonomy): domain Eukaryota; kingdom Metazoa; phylum Chordata; class Mammalia; order Artiodactyla; family Physeteridae; genus Physeter; species Physeter macrocephalus. The sequence continues at coordinate 32,529,124 of NC_041215.1, forward strand.
CCAGAGCACCAAGACCCTTTCAGCCACACAGCTCAAAAGAAAAGAGAGAAAAAAAGAAAGAAAAAATAATTTTTTAATTATTAAAATAAAAAAGTAATAAAAAAAAGAAAAGAACCACCAAACCAATAAACAAATCCACCAATGATAACAAGCACTAAAAACTAAACTAAGATAAACATAAAAATCAGAAACATATCAGTTGCAGACAGCAAACCCCAAGTCTACAGTTGCTCCCAAATCCCACTGCCTCAATTTTGGGATGATTCGTTGTCTATTCAGATATTCCACAGGTGCAGGGTACCTCAAGTTGATTGTGGAGCTTTAATGCACTGCTCCTGAGGCTGCTGGGAGAGATTTCCCCTTCTCTTCTTTGTTCACACAGCTCCTGGGGTTCAGCTTTGGATTTGGCCCCACCTCTGCATGTAGGTCGCCCTCAGGCATCTGTTCTCCACCCAGACAGGAGGGGGTTAAAGCAGCAGCTGATTAGGGGGCTCTTGCTCTCTGAGGCCTGGAAGAGGGTGGGGTATGGTAGTCATAATTGGAACGTGGGGTGAGCCTGCAGCGGCAGGGGCCAGCATGACATTGCAACAGCCTGAGGCGCTCTGCGTGTTCTCCCGGGGAATTTGTATCTGGATCACAGAATCCTGGCAGTGGTTGGCTGCACACGTTCCCACAGGGTGTGGATAGTGACCTGTGCTTGCACACAGGATTCTTGGTGGTAGTAGCAGCAGCAGCAGCAGTTCATGCCCGTCTCTGGGGTCCAAGCTGATCTGGACCTTGCTTAGGCAGTGCTCTGTCTTCTCTGGACACACAGGGAAGAAATCCTCTCTCCTCATGCACTTTGAAACAATGGCCTCTTGCCTCTTAGGCAGCTCCAGACTTTTTCCCGGACTCCGGCTAGCTGTGGCGCTCTAGCCCCCTTCAGGCTGTGTTCACACCGCCAACCCCAGTCCTCTCCCTGGGATCTGACCTCTGAAGCCCGAGCCTCAGCTCCCAGCCCCACCTGCCCCGGCGGGTGAGCAGACGAGCCTCTCGGGCTGGTGAGTGCTGATCGGCACCGATCCTCCGTGTGGGAATCTCTCCACTTTGCCCTCTGCACCCCTTTTGCTCCACTCTCCTCCGTGGCTCTGAATCTTCCCTCCCACCCCCACCCCCTGCCAACTCCACCAGTGAAAGGGCTTCCTCGTCTGTGGAAACTTTTCCTCCTTCACAGCTCCCTCCCAGAGCTGCAGGTCCATCTGTATTCTTTTGTCTCTGTTTTTTCTTTTTCCCTACTCAGGTACGTGGGGAGTTTCTTGCCTTTTGGGAGGTCTGAGGTCTTCTGCCGGCGTTCAGTAGGTGTTCTGTAGGAGTTGTTCCACATGTAGATGTATTTCTGATGTATTTGTGGGAAGGAGGGTCATCTCCACATCTTACTCCTGCGCCATCTTCTGGTTATCCCTGCATTGGTAATATTCTATCTCATGCCAATACTCACACTGTCTTAATTATGACAGATATTTAATAATTATTTACTTATATCAAGGCACTCATTTTTTTCTTCTTTGGGAAAATGTACACATTCTTGTGTCTCTACTCTTCTAAATAAACGTGAGTATTAACTTGTTAGAGTTAAAAGAAAGGAAGGAAGGGTGGAAGAGAGGGACAGAAGGGAAAGGAATTCAGACATGGGTTTTGCATTAATGTTTCAGTAAATTTATAGATCTGTTTAGGAAGAATGACAATTGCCAATTTTGCAAAATTGAGTCTTGCTATCCAGATATAATGAATTTTTTTCCATTTATTTGAGTCTTTTAAAATGTCTTTTAAACACATTTTATATTTTTCTCATATACTTTATTAGTTTTATTCCAAGATTCTTTTTACTACTATAAATTTTGTTTTTAAAATCATATTTTCAATTATTTGCAGCTGGGGTGTATAAAAATAATTGATTTTTGTACATTAATTTTACTTCTAGCAACTGGATGAATGCTCTTTTTACTTCTAGTAATTTCTATGTAGATGGTTTAAGGTTTTCTAAGTATACAGTCATACCACTGGCAGATAATGAGAGTTATGCTCTCTCCTTTCCAACGATCAGTAATTTTCTTTCTTTCTTTTTCTCTTTGCCCTCTGCTGGCTGGGCTCTGTGTGAAGTAAGAATTGCTCATGATGGGCATATTTGTCTTAGTAATAATCCTACAGGAATTCTTTCGGCAGTTCATCATTAAGGCTCATGTTTCCCCTAGGTTTGGCGTAGATAACCTTCTATTCTAATTTGCTAAATTTTTTTGTCAGGAATAGATGTTGAGTTATTTTTATTAGCTAATGAATTTTGATATTCTGTATTTATGTAACTAATCATATTAGTTATATCTTAATTTGGTAAATAATATTAAATGATTTTCTAACCATCTTGTCATGTTGACTCTTGCTGAATTCTCTTTAGGATTTACCTGATCAACTATTAAGCTCTCTTTAGTATATGTCTGACTTGGTCAAGCTGATTATCTTTAATACGTTGCTACATCTGATCAAGATTCTGGCCCTCAAGTTGGTGAAAGTGGTCTGGAAATTTCTTTCATTATCTTTGTTAAGTTTCAGTAGTTTCTGTTCATCTCAGAGACTTAGTTGTAGGGGTTACTTCTTCATTTATGCTTTGGAAGGATTTATGGAAGGCTGGAATGATGATTCTCTAAAATTCTGGTAGAGTTCCTCTGTTAAGCTCTCTGGTACACACACACACACACACACACACACACACACACACACACTTCTTCTAGAGAGACCACTGATAGGTTAAAATTTTACCCAAATATTTATTTCCTTTGTATTTAGGTTTTCAAATTTACTGACATAAAGTTTTTCAGAATATCCTCTTCATAACTTGATCATCCCTTCTGCATCTTAAGTTACACTCCAGTTTCAATCCTCAGCTTTGTTCAGGGGCTGATGGCACTTCTGTCCTCTCCTATATTTCTCACTTCTCTACTTGGATCCTGAATCCCTTGTCCAGGGCCACAAATTGCCCACCCTCTGGCCGTTTTCCAATCTGCTTGCCTAATGCCTGCGTGCTGACTAAACTTGGATTCCCTACAACTTTGCCACCCCCTTAGGGAACCCTGTCACATCCGTTGCCTGAAGCAGTGCTGAACCTCAGAGCAGTCTTCAGGTTAAACCACCTCTGAGAAGCATGAGCCCTCTGGAGCCAGCCCATGAAGTATCAACCCTTTTCAGAGTCTCTTTCATCCACAGGAATAAGCAGTAACCTGCTATTTTTAATTTTCTTTGTTTCCTGGGCTTCCGCCATCATGCATACTGAAAGTAGATAGGCATGGCTTGGAAATTAAACCCAATCCAGCTACCATGCCTTTTCTGTGATTCACTCAAATGGCTGATACCAGGTATGAAACCCTGATGCTTACAGCACTGCTTTCCTTGCAGGTCACCTCATCCCATGCTTGCTTCTCAGCCTGGACCATTTTGCTTTCTCCTGCTACCCACAGAGTTGTCTTGTCTGGAAGCTAGGTTGGACCAATGCTCAGCCTGCCCTGCCCATCCTGGCCTGTGGGTCTTGAGAATCCATGCAACCTTTGTGGATGCTTTGTGGCTCCTTTCCTTATCCAGGGGATGAGCTTCCTTCCACAGAGTTCAGAGCAGTAACTCTACATTACAACCCTGGAGCTGCCTAAGCCGTATCCCTTGTTTTCTGCTCCACTGTCTTGGCCATACTCACCAGGGAAGTAAGCCCTCCTTGAAATCTATCTTTCTACCCTCTCTTTTTTAATATCTCCATTTTCCCTTAAGACACTCTATTGTCCACTGAATGGCTGAAATCACTCCAGCTTCTAGGACTCTGTTTCTTTAATGGAGTCCTCTTCCCTTGTCTAGGGTCCATCTAATTGCACTAAGACTCCATGTCATTGGGACCTGCCATCCCCAGAAAACTGTCTTCTTGTAGTCCCCAATCAGAGTCTTGTCTTCCAGCCAAGCCAGACATCCCAGGACCCTATGAGCACTCATGGTCTCTTTTCACTTCCTCTAATGTTTATGGTGCTGTCACCCAGGTTTATACTTACCCAAGACACATTTATTGAGCACCTACAATGTCGCCAACTCTGATAAGCACTAGAGATAGGCAGATGAAAAAGAGACTTGAAACCTGCACGGAGTTAAGTATGTGGTTGTGGAGATGGACAAGCTCAGTCATCTTCCATCCTGGGAGTAGCAAGGTGTGAGGAAGGTGGAGAGGAAGGGTAGCCTAGCAGGGAGGAGGGGTCTCACAGGGAGGATTTCCATATCTAATGAGGTCAAGGTGAGACCCCAAAATAGGGAAGAGCTGAATTGGAAAAGACGATAGAGGACAGGATAATCAGGCAGCATTACTTTCATGCTTATGATGAGAAACTCCAGTTAGAATCAGAATTAGGCTGAAATCTGAGGGCAGTGTAGGGCTTATGAAAAGTTAAAAGCAAGTAAAGATAGGAAAAAGCATGCTCTAACTATATAATAGGCAAAGAAATTAGTATCCAGAATATATGATAAACACCTGAAAATCAACCAGATAAAACAGCAACACAATAAAAAACAGAACAAAACAAACAAACAAACAAAAGTTGGCAAAGAGTAGAATGGTCACTTCATTCAAGAGGAAATTTAAATGGTCAATAGGATATTAAAAAGGCAGCCACCCCCCCTCCCCCAGTAACCTGGGAAACATTGTTTACCTGACATATTGGTAAAAATAAAACATCTACAATACCAAATGCTGAGAAATATGAAGAAGGAAGTATAGTTATCTTATATTGCTGGCAGTGGGTATAAATTGATACCATCACTTTGAAGAATAATATGACAATTTCTGATGAAAATGAAAATACACATATATTATAATCCAGAATCCTTACTTCTGGATATACTTGCACATATACACAGGAATGTTTATTGAAATATTATTTGTAATAGCAAAAATAACTTAAATTCAATAGAAAAGTGGATCATTAAAATGTAGAATAGTCACATGATCAAAAACTAAAACAAAGCTGTAAAAGATTGGGTTAGATTTAAATGTATGGATGTTGGCAGATGTAAAAATCAACTTTGGAAAAAAAATAAGTTGCAGACTAATTTAACACTGACTTTCAATTTTATAGGGTTAAGCTTCATTTTGTTTTATAAAACTCCAAATGATCCTGGAATTCAGAAATTTCTGAGAAAATTTAATTTGGGGATACAAGTGTTTCTTTTTCTTTTATTTTCCCCATTCCCTCCCTCCCTCCCTCCCTCCCTCTCTTCTTCCTTCCTCCCTTCCTTGCCGCCTTTTCTCCTTTCTTCTTTCTTTCTCATCTTTCTCTCTCTTTCTTTCTTTCTTTCTTTTTCTTTCTTTCTTTCTTTCTTTCTTTCTTTCTTTCTCTCTCTCTCTTTCTTTCTTTCTTTCTTTCTTTCTTTCTTTCTTTCTTTCTTTCTTTCTTTCTTTCTTTCTTTCTTTCTTTCTTTCTTTCTTTCTTTCTTTCTTTCTTTCTTCTTTCTTTCTTTCTTTCTTTTCTTTCTTTCTTTCTTTCTTCTTTCTCTCTCTCTCTCTCTCCAGGGTGGGTACAGAGGTGGAGGCTGGTGAGTGATTTGCCACAGAGGTGATATTCAGCAGAGAATTGAGTTAAATATAGATCCACTTACATTTCAGAATTATAGGCTCTTTTCCATAGCAATCATTTCAAAATGCATCAAAGATTTGTGTTTGCATTACTCCCTGTTATCTTTTAAAAACCAGCTCATGAACATAAAATGGTTTAACGTTATTTGCAGTGCTGGGCAAATAAAAAACAACTTTGTCTTAAATTTATGATAATTAATGAAAAAAAAAGGAGGAAGATCAAACTTTTATAAAAAATACAATATTTACCCTATTTTATGTGAAATGATTTAGCTTGGTCAATTTCTAAGTTTCCTCCTCTTCCAATGAATATCAAATTTCTTGAAACATCTTTCAGCCATTCCACTCCAGAGAGACCATACCAGATCTTTTCATTAGTCATGGAGGAAAGAGCTAGGCATTTGCTTCCATGGGTCAGCAGCCTGGGGAGATGAAGACTCATATCGCAGCCTTATGCATGATATCAGAGTGCAAAACAATGTCTGGTATTGGTATAATTGTTTTTAAAGATCACTAAATTGGGGTGACAGATCAAAGTCTTCAGAGAGAACCTGCCAGAACCCTGTCTTAAGTATATGTGCACTACTTATGAACTTAGCCAAGAAAAATACAAACAAGATTAAAGGGTAGCAATTTATAATAATTATAGAAATTATTTTAGTCAATCAGCTAATCAGGAGATATTTGACCACCACTGCCTTCTGAAAAAGAAAAAGAATGAACAATTGCTAAATACTTACAATAAACTGAGATTTCTCAAAAAACTAAATATAGAACTTCCATATGATCTAGCAATTCCACTCCTGGGTATATATCTGAGAAAAACAAAAAAACTAATTTGAAAATATACATGTACCTCAGTGTTCATAGCAGCACTATTCACAGTAGCCAAGATATGGAAGCAACCTAAGTGTCCATCAACAGATGAATGGATATAGAAGATGTCTTATATATCTATACACTGTAATATTACTGGGCCAAAAAAAGAATGAGATTTTGCCATTTGCAACAACATGAATGGACTTGAAGGGCATTATGCTAAGTGAAATAAGTCAGACAGAGAAAGACAAATACTGTATGGTATCACTTATATGTGGGATCTAAAAAATACAACAGACTACTGAATTTAACAAAAAAGATGCAGGCTCACAGATATAGAGAACAACCTAGTGGTTACCAGTGGGGAGAGGTGTGAGGAGCAATAAAGGGGTAGGAATTTTAAAAAAGGGTTACTATGAGATTGAATGAAATCACGTACATGAAACTTTTGAAAATTGTAAAGCACTATACAATTTAAAGAATATTTCATTCAATGGAAAAAAAAATCCTTATGGTAAGCTAAGTCCATTATATGTGACCACATTTAATTTTCCTCAAAGCAGTCATACTAAAAAAGGGTAATTGTCTCATTTTATGTCAAAGAAAACGAAGTTCAGAGAGGTTATATAGGTTATTCAAGGGCATGCATCTGAAACCGTGCCCCTTTTACACTGTACTGGTCTCCCCACAGAACAGAGGAATGCATAGGGCTCCTCCTGAGATTCATCGTCTAGTTGGAGAGACAGACAGAAACCATCACTTGAAGCAATACGTGACAGGAGCCACCCATAGCCTGGTTCCAAAGCAGGAAACATTAATGTAATCAGGGTGCTCAGGAACGTGTGCGGGAGGGAAGCCATATCTGACATTGGTCCAGATTAGGACTTTGCATACATGGATTTGTTCTCAAATGTAGATGATGTAAGCTTACAAAATCAATACTTTCAGACCATATTCCATAGTATTGTTTCATCCTAGGTATGAAAATTGCCAAAGAATTATAGACTCTATCCATTAGCCTCATCATTAATATTGCTTTGCTTTTCTTTCTTCTTTGCCCCAAAAACAGTGTTTGCATAATTGAGATCTAATCCATTTTTGAAAAGAAACTTCTTGAAGCTTGATTTAAAGATGTATGTCATAATGTAAAACAGTCTGATGCTAATTCAAATATTAGCATAATTGTATACATGCTGCACATTTCTGGAGAAGGCTAATGTGAAAAATATTAATATAATTATTTAAAACTGTTTCTAATGGACTCATAGAGAACAGATTTGTGGTTGCCAAAGGGGAGGGATGGACTGGAGGTTTGAGATTAGCAGATGCAAATTGTTATAGATAGAATGGATAAACAACCAGGTCCTGCTGCATAGCACAGGGAACCATATTCAGTATCCTATGATATACCACAATGGAAAATAATATTTATTTTAAAAAAGAATGTATACATATGTATAACTGAATCACTTTACAGCAGAAATTAACATAACATTGTAAATCAACTGTACTTCAATTTAAAAAATAAATAAATAAAAATAAAACTGTTTCTAAAATCAAGGTAGAAGAATGTATTCTACCTGTCAGTGATGGTCCCTCTAGCTCTGCACTGAGGCTTCTCTCAATTTCTTATTCTCAGTAGGACTTTCAGTGATAATTCAAAATTGCCATCAGAGCTATACTGAAAAATGAATTGTCATCACAGCCTCAGAAAAGTGATTCAATGGTCATTCCGAGAGCTTTCCAAGGAAGGCCTTGGTTTTTAAATGCTGGTTTCATGTCGGTATCTCTTCAGTACTGTAAAGCTAAAGAATAAAAACTCTCATGTGGGTTTGTGAGTGGAACTGGCTGGTCAGGTGATGGCTGGGCTTGTGCGGAATAATGAAAGGCCAGCTTGAAGAACAGAGTTTACACATCAGCCTTCTAGATAGTTCAAAAAGACAGACAGAATCTGAGGGTCTACAGCCAACATGTCTAGGAAGATCTTCAAAAGCCAAAATAAACTCCTGAGAAGGCCAGGAAATAAGTCAAGGAGGACTTGTATCTCCAGTGTCACAGAAGACAAAATTCCAAATTTCAAGAAGGTGGGACCGATTAGTTGCAGCCCCAGGAGCAGAAGCAGTGGAGTGGAACCAACTCTAAGTTGGACAGCATTATTTTTTCCCTCCTCTGTGTGTTCTGTTGGTTCTGTAGATACTGGGGATGTAGTCCTGCATGTGCTCAATATAATTCCAAATTCCACGTAATGAAATCTCTGAAAGAGAACTGGATGGGGTCTCCCTTTGGAATTTTTCATTGTAGACCTTTAGTCTCTACTGGGTGATTTAGTTAAAGTTTGGTTTGGGTATACTCTGATAGATATTGTAATAGTGTTTGGCAGAGAGTATGGAGAAATCACTTGTATTTTTTCTAAACATTCCAAGATTGCAAGGTTCGTCGAGAGGTTGAGAGCGAATGAATAGAATGGACTGAAGCATCCTGGGTCAGTTCTGCAACATGGTAATAGGGTGGTTAATGCCTACAGGCATTGGACAGATCTAGTGCCAAGGCCAGCTCTGTAACTTTGGGCAAGTTACTTAAATGCTCTGAATCTGCTTCTGTATAAAACCAGAACAATGATGCCTAACTCATAAATAGTATTAGGAGGAGTCAATGAACTAATTTCTGTAAGTCATCTGTCTCCGTGGCCCATTGTCTGAATTCAATAAATGGCATGTGCTATGATCATGTTGGCAGATATGGGAATTGGGATGGTCTGCAGGTGGCCTCATTGTAATACACTTTGTGATCAGAAAAGAATCTTTGCTCAGGTGATGCCCACATTGATAATATCCTCTTCTCAACTATCATCCCTCTTTACTCCACTATGGGGCTGGGACTGCTTTGGCAAGCCCTCTCCTCGTGCTACCCAAGAGTTAGTTAGACACCAGAGGTCTGAGTTGGACCAGTGGGGCAGTTACATGACATATAAAATGAGAGAAACCTAGAAGAGAGAGGTCATCAGTGTTCGAGGGACTTGCTAATCCACATGTGTGGCTCGTGGACCAGCAGCAGGAGATATTTGGGAGCTTGATCCTGAATCAGAATCTACATTTTATCCAGATCCCCTTGTAATTCTTGCTGTCAATAAGGTTTGAGAAACACTGAGGAAGTTCCCCAAGCAATCAAAATTAGGTGCCTGGACCATAATAGGTGATAAAAGCCATGAGGGTGCTGGAATGGGGTTAAGTATTACAGGGAGATGACCAAAGTAGAATTTCATGAGAATCCACCTCTTTTTAAAGCACAGACACAGAAAACAAAACATAACAGAACAAAAAAACTATCTAATCCAAACATCCATTGAGATCAAACATGAGCCAATAAAGTTTTTTTAACTTGTCAGTATTCATATAATTCAGCCCAAGTCTGCATGGCAAATATAATATTTAGTATCAAATGGCATGCATTCACATCTTCCTAGCACACTAAATTTACTTCCCAATTAAAATTTCAAATTTCATTTAAACAAACCATAGGGCCTTCCAAACACATTATACTGACTCTAAGGAACTATACTCTGTGACCCAGTTCATCAAAACGCGCTTGAAAAATTCTGTCTGGAACTCTCAGACCAATGCTATGCATTCAGGCTTTTATTTTCTTCATTCTGTCTTTTCTCTTCCAAGGCTGGACTCAGAACCACTTGCAATAGAGCTAAAGCTGACAGAGAAAGTGAAAATCCTCTCCTTCTTGCCCGGAGGAAATGCCTGGCAGAAGATTTCCAAACTGCGCTGTCATCAAAGCTAAACTTAACCTTGTTCAGGAAAAGGACCCTTAACTTTCAAACTGACTCCTTGTCAGGCCCATTCAGCGTGCAAAGTACAATGTTGGGGGAAGAAAAAGGAAGAAAAGATAGCAATGAATGCATTTCAGTTTGAGGTTATTGAGACTTGAAATGATGACTTCTCATGTTTGGCAATGACACTAAAGTTAAATATCTTGGTTCACGGGCACTGACTACTTTCTTCATCTCCATTGATCTTTGCTCACAGTTTTGAAATACACCACTTTCTGTCTCCAGCAGTGAAATGAAATTTTCCCAGGGTTATAATTGCTTTTCAGTGTGTCTTTTCTCACGTTATTTTATTGCTAAAGATTTCCTTCAAAATGGGAGATATTTAGTAAACACAATACAGTGTATTTTCCTGCTATTTTTAATCTGATCATGAATAATTTGAAGGGATGGGTATGGGAGAAATGGAAACTGAACTTATCTGACCGTGACAGATTTGCCAACTCTGAACACAACTCAAACTTTATTGATGCTTTTAAATTACAGCACCGAATACCTGGACATGTCCATGTAAACTTTATAGCGTTTTATAGCTTCAGAGATACAGCCAACGTTTGCTTAAGAATCACAATGGTAATTCAGGATGAGCAAGAAGAGTGTTTTGCAAGGAAAAGTAGAACATTCTAAAGCATTTTGGCTGGAACAAGCTTTTATTTTTAGCTTGTCCCCAAAAAATCATTGTCTAGAGGCTTGAAATGTCTCAAAAAATCATTACATTTGAGTGCCTAGTGGGTCATTTCACAGAGTCCTGCAGGATTATATTTGATAACAGATGGTAAACTCTCTGGACCACAGAAACGATTGGTGGAATAAATTGTCTGGTGTAACCTATCCCTTCACCTGTCTTCCAACAAGCAAACATTCTCTAGAGTTTGATCCAGTAAATTATATCCAGGATTTTTATTGAGTTCTAATAAAGGTGGCATTTTCAAAATTGAAATCTGATAATCTGAGGATCTCAGAATAATTAATACTTATCTGCATGTATTAAACTGTCTTCTCTCTAGAGCCGTAGCTGGAATCAGTTTTGCTTGAGTAAGAGCATACAAACAAATGACCAAAAGGGCCAGATTTGGGAGTTAGCCCTGAACTCTGCCTGGTTCCCTCCCTTCAGTGAGAAAACACATAAGGCCGAGCCATCCGTCTCTCAGTTACAGAGAAACTCCTGGTAAGGGGAGGGCACTCATACCACTTATTGGCCACCTCAGCGTAGTTCCCATCCCCCAAATACAGAAAGCCATACCAAGAGTGGCCTAGCAATAAATTAAGGAGGATAGTCATTGGGAACTGAAAATGTTTTTACTTCTCAGTTTTAGGATTCAAATTAGTGTAGTCTCAAAACATAATTTCCTTACTTTACAGAGGCCTAAGGATAATCATAATTATAATGTTATAGTTAATACATAAGTTAATACATATAATTAGTATATTTTGCCCCATTGATTGAGCACTTCCCATGTGCCAACCACTGTTTTCTCTCTTGGTGGCTCATAATACTCCTCATTTGTCACAACTCCCCTTTGGAGAACAGACATCAGCTCTATTTCCAGGGAGGAAACTACTGCACAGAGAAGGGAATGGATTTGCCTGGATTCACCAAGTTGGTCCATAGAATGACAGACTGTACAAGCAGGGCGTTGGGACCCAGAGCTGGGGCCTTTTCATCCTGCTTCACACTCCAGACCTGTCAGAGCTTGGACACTCAGACTTACAGTCAGGTTCCCCTCCATGTGTCAAGGTTCAGGCCCAACACTCTCAGAGACTTGGGTTTTCTACCTACAAACAAGGGTGTCTAAGGTTAGACCAGGTACATTGCCTTCCCAGCCAATACCTGTGTGATGCTGATAACTGTGTCCTCATCTGTCAGACAATCACCGTTATGACTGTCCTACATGCCTGAGATGCTTTTTTCCAAATATCAAGTAAAGTCTGTATTTGGAAATTGTACACATATAAAAATAGTAATTATGATTCATCAAAATTCTCTTCAGGCACTCACATTCTTTTTATTTTTTTTATTTTTAGTTGAAATATAGTTGATTTGCAATGTTGTGTTAATTTCTGGTGTACAACAAAGTGATTCAGTTATACATATATATATATATCAATACATTATTTTTTTAATATTCCTTTCCATATGGTTTATAATAGGATATTGAATATAGTTCCCTGCAAGCACTCACAGTCTTGATTTCTCTCCCCTGTGTGACTTGGGCAAACAAGTCTCTTTAGTGTTGCCCAGAGAGTTCCAATTTTTGAGAACTGCTCAGTTCCTACCCATATTTTTAATCTAAATTTAAGACTGTCCTCCATTTACCTAAAATTCTACTTAACATACAATGATTGAGCAACCGATCTGTGATCATCACTGGGAACAGCAATGACAGTAGAAAGATAAGTAAGACATGGCCCCCCCTCACAAAAGCTGGGGGTCAGATGTGTGACAACATCATGAAAACACAAGCCCATACCTGTGACAGTTCCTCCTAGGGAGGGACATATGAGACAGTAAAGACCCCAAAAGGAGAAAGTGGTTCTCTCTCCCTGGAGGGATCAATGCATGCTTATGGGAGCAACTGCATTCTGTACAGGGAGCAGGGGCTGATGGGTGGGCAAGAGGAAGGCAATGCAGGAGATATTCAGGACAGAGTCACATATGGAGGGACACAGAGTGGTGACACAGTGTTCCTGAAAGCTGCCAGCAATTTGGCAAGTGTGAGCACAGACTGAGCAGTAAGGAATGTCCAAAGGAAAGTAACCAAGAGTCTGATCATGAAGAGATATACAGAAGCAAGGAACTAAAGTTTCATTCTGAAGGCATGGGGAGTTACATTCCTCAGGTCAATGGAATATTTTTTTTTTTTGCTGAATATAGAGCTCATTGCTCACCTCTCTTTGGGCAATTATGAATGCATCTCTGAGCCATTGCTTTGGAGAGGTAGGTGTGAGGCATGCTCACCAGTCTCCTCGCTTGGCTGCCTTGCCAAACCTCAACAACTCAGGGTTTGGCTTGCTGCCTGTCAGGCAAAACAGACCTGGTTCAGGAATTCCCCAGAGCTGGATGAATAAGACATGGCCAGAAAGATTAGTGAGTGATTCGAACCTCAAGCAAAGCAACAAACAACAGTTTTGTCTGGGTCTTGAAAGAATCTGTGTTCTGAAAAGAGAGATCCCACTCAGATAACAGGTCTGGACTCAAAGAGGGCTAAAAATCCTCGACAGAAACTCTCTGGTAATTAAGCAGCACCCAGCAACAACTGAACACAGGTGGCTTGCGGAATCTTGGTCGAGCCCGGGGTCAGGCCGAAGCTCCTGCTGTGGGAACTCTGAGTACGAACCACTAGACTAACAGAGAACCTCAGACTTCAGGGAATATTCATCACAGTGAGGTGTCACGGAGTTCCTCATCTCAGCACAAAGACCCAGCTCTACCCAATAGCCTACAAACTCCGGTGTTGGAAGCCTCAGGCCAAACAACCAGTAAGACAGGAACACAATCCCATTCATAAACAGAAAAAAAAAAAATGAGATGGCAAAAAAATATGTCACAAATGGAGGAGCAAGGTAAAAACCTACAAGACCAAATAAATGAAGAGGAAATTGGCAATCTACCTGAAAAAGAATTCAGAGTAATGATAGTAATATTGATCCAGAATCTCGGAAACAGAATGGAGGCATAGATTGAGAAAATACAAGAAATGTTTAATAAAGATCTAGAAGAACTAAAGAACAAACAGAGATGAACAACACAATAACTGAAATAAAAATACACTAGAAGGAATCAATAACAGAATAACTGAGACAGAAGAACAAATAAGTGAGCTGGAAGACAAAATGGTGGAAATAACTGTCGAGGAGCAGAGTAAAGAAAAAAGAAAGAAAATAATTGAAGACAATCTCAGAGACCTCTGGGACAACACTAAACACACCAACATTCAAATTATAGGGGTCCAAGAATAAGAAAAAAAGAAAGGGTCTGAGAAAATATTTGAAGAGATTATAGTTGAAAACTTCCCTAACATGGGAAAGGAAATAGTCACCCAAGTCCAGGAAGCACAGAGAGTCCCATACAGGATAAACCCTAGGAAAAACACACCAAGACACATACTAATCCAATTAACAAAAATTTAATTCAAAGAAAAAATATTAAAAGCAGCAAGGGAAAAACAAAAAATAATATACAAAGGAATCCTCAAAAGGTTATCAGCTGATTTTTCAGCAGAAACTCTGCAGGCCAGAAGGGAGTGGCAGGATATACTTAAAGTGATGAAAGAGAAAAATCTACAACCGAGATTACTCTACCCAGCAAGGATCTCATTCAGATTCGATGGAGAAATCAAAAGCTTTTCAGACAAGCTAATGCTAAGAGAATTCATCACAACCAAACCAGCTTTACAACAAATGCTAAAGAAACTTCTCTAAGCAGGAAACACAAGAGAAGAAAAAGACCCACAAAAACAAACCCAAAACAATTAAGAAAATGGTAATATGAACATACATATCAATATTAACCTTGAATGTAAATGGATTAAATGCCCCAACCAAAAGACGTAAAGTGGCTGAATGGATATAAAACAAGACCTATATATATGCTGTCTACAGGAGACCCACTTCACACCTAGGGACACATACAGACTGAAAGTGAAGGGATGGAAAAATATATTCCATGTAAATGGAAATCAAAAGAAAGCTGGAGTAGCAATACTCATAGCAGATAAAATAGACTTTAAAATAAACACTGTTACAAGAGATAAGGAGGGACACTATGTAATGATCAAAGGATAAATCCAAGAAGAAGATATAACAATTATAAATGTTTATGCAACCAACATAGCAGCACCTCCATACTTAAGGAAAATATTAACAACCATGAAAGGAGAAATCAACAGTAACACAATAATAGTACAGAACTTTAACACCCCACTTACACCAATGGACAGATCATCCAAAATGAAAATAAATAAGGAAACACAAGCTTTAAGTGACACAATAGACCAGATCTAATTGACATTTTTGGAGCATTCCACCCAAAAGTGGCAGAATACACTTTCTTCTCAAGTGAACACGGAACATTCTCCAGGATAGATCACATTCTTGGATCACAAATCAAGCCTCAGAAAATTTAAGAAAATTGAAATATCAAGCATCTTTTCTGACGACAATGCTATGAGACTGGAAATCAATTACAGGAAAAAATCTGTAAAAAACACAAATACATGGAGGCTAAACAGTGCACTACTAAATAACCAAGACATCACTGAAGAAATCAAAGAAGAAATCAAAAAAATACCTAGAAACAAATGACAATGAAAACAAGATGACCCAAAACCTATGGGATGCAGCAAAAGCAGTTCTAAGAGGGAAGTTTATAGCAATTCAATCTCACCTCAAGAAACAACAAAAATCTCAAGTAAACTATCTAACCCTACAATTAAAACAATGAGAGAAAGGAGAACAAAGAAAACCCAAAGTCAGTAGAAGGAAAGAAATCATAAAGATCAGAGCAGAAATAAATGAACTAGAAACGAAGTAAACAATAGCAAAGATCAATAAAACTAAAAGCTGGTTCTTTGAGAAGATTAAAAAAATTGATAAACCCTTAGCCAGACTCATCAAGAAAAAAAGGAAGAGGACGCAAATCAATAAAATTAGAAATGAAAAAAGAGAAAATACACCTGACACTGCAGAAATACAAAGGATTATATAAGAGACTACTACAAATGGCTATATGCCAATAAAATGGACAACCATGAAGAAATGGACAAATTCTTGGAAAGGTACAATTTTCAAGACGGAACAAGGAAGAGCTGGAAAATATAAACAGACCTATCAGAAGTAATGAAATTGAAACTGTAATTTAAAATCTTCTAACAAACAGAAGTCCAAGACCAGATGGCTTCACAGGCAAATTGTGTCAAACATTTAGAGAAGACCTAACACCTATCCGTCTCAAACTCTTTCAAAAAATTGCAGAGGGAGAAACAATCCCAAATTCATTCTATGAAGTCATCATCACCCTTTTACAGAACCAGAAAAAGATATCACAAAAAATGAAAATTATAGACCAAATCACTGGTGAACATAGATGCAAAAATCCTCAACAAAATACTAGCAAACAGAATCCAACAACACATTAAAAAGATCATACACCATGATCAAGTGGGATTTATCCCAGGGATGCATGGATTCTTCAATATATGAAAATCAATCAAAGTGATACACCACATTAACAAATTAAAGAATAAAAACCATATGATCATCTCAATAGATGCAGAAAAAGCTTTTGACAAAATTCAACACCCATTTATGATAAAAACTCTCCAGAAAATGGGCATAGAGGGAACCTATCTCAACATAACAAAGGCCATATATGACAAACCTGCAGCAAGCATCATACTCAATGGTGGAAATTCTGAAAGCATTTCCACTAAGATCAAGAACAAGACAAGGATGTCCACTCTCACCACACTTATTCAACATAGTTTTGGAAGTCCTAGCCATGGTAATTAGAGAAGAAAAAGAAATAAAAGGAATACAAATTGGAAAAGAAGAAGTAAAAGTGTCACTCTTTGCTGATGTCATAATACTATACACAGAAAATCCTAAAGATGCCACCAGAAAACTACTAGAAATAATCAATGAATTTGGTAAGGTTGCAGGATACAAAATTAATGCACAGAAATCTCTGGCATTCCTGTACATCAACAATGACAAATCATAAAGAGAAATTAAGGAAACACTCCAATTTACCATTGCAAAAAAAAGAACAAAACGCCTAGGAATAAACCTGCCATAGGAGGCAAAAGACTTGTACTCAGAAAACTATAAAACACCGATGAAAGAAATCAAAGATGACATAAACAGATGTAGGAATATACCATGTTCTTGGATTGGGAGAATCAATATTGTGAAAATGACTGTACTACCCAAAGCAATCTACAGATTCAATGCAATCCCTATCAAACTACCAATGGTATTCTTCACAGAATTAGAACAAAATATATTAAAATTCATATGGAAACACAAAAGACCCCAAATAGCCAAAGCAATCTTGAGAAAGAAAAATGGAGTTGGAGGAATCAGGCTCCCCAACTTCATACTATACCACAAAGCTACAGTAATCAAGACAGTATGGTACTGGCACAAAAACAGAAATATAGATCATTGGTACAGGATAGAATGCCCAGAGATAACCCATACACCTATGGGCACCTAATTTACAACAAAGGAGGCAAGAACATACAATGGAGAAAAGACAGCCTCTTCAACAAGTGGTGCTGGGAAAACTGGACAGCTACATGTAAAAGAATAAAATTAGAACACTACCTAACACCATACAAAAAAATAAACTCCAAATGGATTGAAGACTTAAATGTAAGACCAGACACTGTAAAACTCTTAGAGGAAAACATAGGAAAAACACTCTTTGACATAAACCACAGCAAGATCATTCTTGATCCACTTCTTAGAGTAATGGAAATAAAAACTAAAATTAAAAAATGAGACTTAATTAAACTTAAAAGCTTTTGCACAACAAAGGAAACCATAAACAAGACAAAAAGACAACCCTCAGAATGGGAGAATATATTTGCAAATGAAAAAACAGACAAAGGATTAATCTCTAAAATATGCAAACAGCTCATGGAGCTCAATATAAAAAAAACCAAACAATCCAGTTAAAAAGTGGGTGGAAGACCTAAATAGACATTTCACCTAGGAACACATACATATGGCCAAGAGGCACATGAAAAGATTCTCAACACCACTAATTATTAGAAAAATACAAATCAAAACTTAAATGAGGTATTACCTCACTCCAGTCAGAATGGCCATTATCAAAAATCTAGAAACAATAAATGCTGGAAAGGGTGTGGTGAAAAGGTAACCCTCCTGCACAGTTGGTGGGAATGTAAATTGATACAGCCACTATGGAGAACCGTATGGAGGTTCCTTTAAAAGCTAAAAATAGAACTACCATACTACCCAGCAATCCCACTACTGGGCATATACCCTGAGAAAACCATAATTCAAAAAGAGTCACGTACCTCAATGTTCATTGCAGCTCTATTTACAATCGCCAGGACATAGAAGCAACCTAAGTGTCCATCGATAGATGAATGGATAAAGAAGATGTGGTATATATACACAATGGAATATTACTCAGCCATAAAAAAGAATGAAATAATGCCATTAGCAGCAACATGGATGGACCTAGAGATTATCATACTGAGTGAAGTAAGCAAGACAGAGAAAGACAAATATTACATGATATCACTTATAGGTGGAATCTAAAATATGACACAAATGAACTTATTTATGAAACAGAAACAGACATAGAAAACAGACTTGTGGTTCTAAGGGGGAGGGTGGGGGGGATGGATTTGGAGTTTGGGACCAGCAGATGTAAACTATTATATAGAGAATGGATAAGCAGCGAGGTCTTACATATACCCCAGGGAACTATATTCAATATCCTGTGATAAACCATAGTGGAAAAGAATATGAAAAAAAAGAATGCATCTCTTTATAACGTTTTATGACTTACCATCTGAGATAGATATATACACACATACATACATACATATATATATTTTACTCCCCTGATACTACTTATTATATTTATCTTAAAGAAAGATGAGGAGTCTTAAGTATCATTTGGACATCATTTTGATGTGTGATTCATTCATTGTCTCTCTTTTGCTTGATTTAAATTTGTTAATTTTAGAAACCAATTTTTGAGCTTCCCAAGTCTCCAGGATAACAAAATAGAGAGTCACTGAAACCAGAAATCTTGACATGATCCTTCATTCTTACATCCCTTTCAAATCAGCAGGCAATGATGATTCTTATATAACTAAATTGCCTTACCTTCTCCCCATCCCAATTACCATTGTTTTAGTTCAGGCCTTTATTATTTCTTCTTTACTATTTCTATAGGCTTTGAATGGGTCCTCTTGTCACCAGTCTTTTACCCTCATTCTCCTCCCCCCATCCTCACCCCAGACATGCACACACATACACACGCTCCATTCTCCTCCCTGAAATCAGAGCAAACTTTCTAAAATACAAGTTGATGAGACTGTCTCACCCAAAGCAGTGTTTCCCAGCCTTTTAAGCTTATAATCCAAAAACACAAACATGGAAGGCCCTACTTAACATGTCACAAGACTTTTTTAATAAATAATGTATAAGGACTAGAAAGAAATCCAAACGTTTTCTACAGCCTCATCCCTCGTAATGTTATATAAGAGCTGTGCTTCCTGTTCCCTTTTAGGCTCAACAGTCTGTGGACCAGATAGCATGATGCCTGGCACATTGTGCTTAAGAACTATTAAATGCATCCAAAAAAAAATGTGATAAAACTTAGAAAGTGTACTGTGTTTTGTCTTGGAGCATACGCAACGCATAAACAGAATAGCTCTTGGTGCAGAATTATCCTATGTACCCTGAAGAGCTGATAAAGAAACAGTCTTAAAACCATCTGGATGGACAAAGTAAAAAAAGGAAATAGTAGAGGGTATAAGAAAGATCATTGTTTAAAAAGCAATGGCCGGAGATGATGAGCTTGAATCTTAGAAAGAAAGAAGAATAGAAAATAAAGGAAACTAACGTGTATCCAGTCATGTACCAATCACTGGGTTAAATATTTAACATGAATTGTCTCTTTTTGTTCTCAGGACAAGCCTGGATATAGTTATGATTCCCATTATACATAGAGAAGACTGAGATTAAATAACTTCCCACAGGACATATAATTAGTAAGCTGTAGAGTCAGGATCTGAATTCAGACTGGGCTGGGCTCCAATGTCTGCCTCTTTCCAGATATACTGCAGTCTCCAATTGGTCCAGAAAACACACACACACACACACACACACACACACACACACACACACACACACACACACACACACACACACACAGAGCCAGATTATGATCTTAAGTACTACTGCTGCTGTCCCTGAGCTGACATTATTTTCTCACCTACAAAGACCAATAAGAATCAATATTTGTTCAAATTATCAGTACATGTTTATCCCATCCACTCATAAATGGTTGGCATTGACCCTCATGGGGTTGTGCTATCAGCCAGCTGGCCAGTCCCCAACTCAAGCCTATCTTTTCAATCAGGCATTTTCCCTAAATTCTCATGAGTAAGTTGATGACACACAGAGATTGTAGTATTTCCTTTAGGAGCTCTATGCCTAGACCCATTAGAGATGAAGAGGGTTTTATAAATGTGTATGGATTGATCGAGCTGCACGTGAAGATTGTAGTTTCCTGAATAACCAGGACTTTCAGTGTAATTTAGAACCACTCAATACAGGCTATTAGCTATTGGAAGTTTAGCTCCAGTGTATTCAAAAAAGAATAGATCTCTACATGAGAGACACAGCTCGAGGAAAGATATTCTCAACTCTGATGAGCACTGAATTGACAGAAACACTATCTTTACAGTTCTCCAGTTGTGGCCTTTCCTTCATTTTAATATCCTATGCATAATAATTTGAGCCATGAACTAAGTAAAAATATATTCTTTCTTCTTGCAATCTTTTAAAGTTTATAATCATATTTTTCCCATTTTCCCAGTCTTATCATTGTAAGATTATCATGTATCATGCATCCCATTTGTTCATGTATTTAGCTTTGCTTAAAAATCCAGTAAATTCTGAAACTAATTTAGCTCTACTTTATAATGGTGTGTGTGTGTGTGTGTGTGCATGTTTGTCTGTGTATTGCATGGAATATTGATGAGTGGAGATGGGGGAGAAGTGTACAGGAGTGTATAGAAACAAAGTTGGATTTAGGAAATTTTTAAATAGATACAATTTTATTTTTTTCAAAGATTTGCTTTTTCCTTATCAGTCTCCTCTAAAACCATCCCTAGTAATCCAGCCACCAATCTCAGCTTCTCATATTCCAGAAATTTCTAAGCCTTTTCATCTATGATTTTTACCTTTTCTACACATCCAAGATTTCATGTCTTCTAGCTAATTCAGTTAAGCTAAGAAGGACCATCCATAATCCTAAAGAATTGATAGCTTTAGCATATTTGAATTTCACAATCTTGAATGATTCTTTTGGAGGGCACGGTCCCCTGACCAAAGTGTATCCCAACAACAAGCCCCGTACTCCTGATGTCTGCTTGTTGGATGTTACTTTCTGACTCTTTGATCATCCTGTGACCCCTCTCATCAGTGACACCCTACCTTATGCTCAGTTTGGACCTGTTTTATGTTAATAACTCCCCCTTTGTTCTTTCAGTTTCATGATGCTACTTCTGGAAGCCAAATTGAGGCTGGCATGCGTAATAAGTCACGGGGAAGAAAATATGTTGAAAACACTGTTTTAGAAAGAATGCTTCAATGATAGTAGTAGAGCCCAGTGTAAACTCAGCAGACATAAAATCATAACATGATATTTAAAAGCATGAATTAGGATCAAGTAGTGGGCAAGGGAGGAAAAAAAATAGATTATAAATCTGAGAGATCTTTCTAAGCAACAACAACAAAAAATGGTGAGACTTGTAACTTTCACCATTTCCCTCAACAAAGATTTATTGGACGTATACATAGTCCCAGATGTTAAGTACTGTAGTTAAAAAAAGCCCTGCTCAACATGATGCTTTATATTCCACACATGATTAGTATATCATATGCCTCCCATCTGAGGGGCTTAAGAAACATTTTTTTAAATCAGATTAAGTAATTGATAAATTAGATTTAAGGATAAAAGAGAAAAAATAGAACAAAGCAATCAATTGTGAGCATGATATCCCTAAACTGAGAATCAAAAACATCCATCAGTGGCAGTAAGGGTAATCTGAGAGGAAAGAAATTTAGGGAACTGTACTTTGAAGCCATTGTCTTTGGGCTAATTGTGGGACATCCGTGTACAGATGTTCTTGAAAATCCAAGAAGGAAAGAGCTAAACTCACACAAGATAATCACATGGGAGACCGGCCTTTGCCAGACTATGAGGCTTTCCTGCCACCATTTTAGGGATGGGGAGCAGATTTTCAGACAGAAGATGTGCACAGAGTCACACAGACCTTGGTTCAAAGGCCAGTTTGAACATAGACTAGAGTGTGAAATGAACAGAGAAACTTGTAGGCTGCTCACCCGTCCAGTATGAGTGATCTCTCCCGCTGGCTGCACGGCAGGGACAGCTGACCACCTGGAAGGGGAGCTGCCCCAGAGGCAGGAAAGAATTGTAGCTGCCACTGCTGCTTTGTTATTGTTCTCAGTGGGTTTGATTATGGTCAAGTCCTAGCAAGTCACCCGTAAGTGAAGATCAGTACCTCCAAACAAGTCTCTCCTAAAATCTTGAATAGAATGATTTTAAAAGCCTAGAAAGAACCCCAGAGCACCCTTGTTAATCCCTAGACAGGACCACCTCCCCTTCGGGATGCCCTGGCTCCTCCCCGTCTGTCCATCACCAGTCACAGCTGTGGAGCAGTGAAGGGTGTGTCCGTCTCCACTATGTCGGAGGAATTGGTTACAATTGCTTTTACTACCTCGAAAGCCTGACAGAAACTCTGATACCTAGAACGTGTCCAGTTAAAGTTTGTTGATCGAACAAATGAACGGTCACCTGTGCCGTTCGCAGAGGAGGGAGCTGAAACACAGGAAGGTAAAAATGAGAGCACATTCACAGTGAAGGAAGAAGAGGACCCAGGATTCCTGTTTCCCAAGCCAAAGGTATCCTGCATATAATCGTTCGCACATGTAAGGAGCTTTTAAAAACATACATGTATTATCTTTCAACCCAGAGTAAATGCTTGGCTCCTTGAGCTCAGGGTCTATATCCTTGCCTTGAAGTCTGTCTTCCCACAGCAAAGAGCACCACCATGTGTATCCAGCCGATAATCAAAAGGCAAGGAGCACTGCATTATGGTGGAGATGGATGTCAGGACAGAGAAGGTTTGACCTTCTTTTCATGACTCATTTCAGAGAGTCATGTTTCTTGGTCTGCGCATCATGGAGTAATTTATCTTTTAGGATTTCATGGTGGAAAATAGGGACGGGGTCAGAGTCAAGAGTAGTATTAGAGTATTTTTTGTTGTTTGCTAAGTGAAATCATAGGTAACAAGGGGAAAAATAAAAGAAGCTAAAAGCGTGAGTTGCCACTTCTAAGCCTCATTGTAGGCACGACACAAAACACACGCTTTATGTCTTTTAAACAAAGTGGGCCATTAAGTGTGCAATGCTAAGAGGAATTTTACCTCGCCTATAAATACAAATGAATCCCTTAAGCTCCAAATCCCCATATACAGACCATTTACTCTGGTAATCAAGGCTATGCTCACAATTTAACTTCAGTTACCATCTGTAACTCCATTGGTATTCTAATAATAATGCATAAAAATATACACTGACAACCAAAAATGTTACTTAAAGTGGAATCATCTTAAAGAGTCAATGATTATTTCTAAGAAGCTGTGTAAATATCATACTTACTCAGAATTCTCTTTTGTGCCTTTACGTTTTAATTAAGGTGAAAGAAGGCCTTTACTATTTAACTGTGCATGTATATTAAGGGAAAAATTATCCCCACTTCTTCAGATTGAAAATATCAAAGAAAATGCTGGCCTTGAATATGCATACAAATATTAATCAGAAAACAAATACATTTCTTTTTTATCTTTCATCCTGCCTTTGTGGGTTTTTTTTTTTTTTTTTACCCCTTTTTTGGTGGGTAGGAGAGAGTGTCAAATGAAGAAATGAAGACGGGCCAAAAAAAGTAAGAAATTCAAATTCTTTTGAAAATTATAGACTATTCTTCAACATTTTTCTGTTATCCAGGAAATAAAACCATGCCCTTCCTTTTGCAGAAAAGAAGTCATTTGTTAAAACAAATGTTACGAAGAATGATATAACTAATGATTACCAGGTTTATGCACAGGCGACAGGTGATTCTGACCTAGTGGTCACCATCTGGGATTGAGGAAAACTGAGTTTCCATCCAGGCCAGTCTATTAATTAACTAACTAATCCTGAGCAGGCTTGTAATCTCCTTCAACCCTGAGGTCCTCATTTGTAAAGTGAAGGGAGGGCTTGAATTCCACAATTTCAGAGGTTCCTTCTGGTTTTGACATCATCTTAGTCTACGAATGTGGGGCTAAGTCATTTGCAAATAGGACTGGGGTTATTCAACACCCACTGATAGGTCTGGATTTTTATCTGCCTGGGCAAGGGGTGGGTTTGGAGGTGGCCTTTATGGTGTAAAGGAAAACAAGGTGGCAGTTATTTGTCAAAGAAAATTGGGCAGTAATAATGTGAGAAAAGGTTTGCATTTTAAAATAGCTTTTTAATTTCCCCTGATTTCTGCAACACATCTTTGAGAGAAAAAGCCCATGAATGGGCTTTTTAAGGAAATATTTTGAAAATATTCTACTATGCCATTGCATCTGTGAAGTGCGGTTCATTTCAGGAAAAATCATCATGGTTTCTCCAGGTTCTGTGTTCCACCGGAAGCCTGACTTCTAGTCCCGCCTTATGTTTTTCCTAAACTTCAAACATCTCTCTCCCTCCCAGAATTTCTTCACCCTTTCCTCTTTCCTTATGTAAATACGAATAAACATCCACCACACTTCTGGAAGAACCGACTGATGGATTTAGCTTGCAAACACACTGTCAGAAGGCTGAGATGTGAGTGGTTCCTAAAATTTAACAACAACATGGGTCTGCTTATTTAAAGCCTGCAGGGATGGTGGAGCAGATGGTACTTTGTGTCTTTGCTTCCCAGCCATGTGTTTGGTGCAATGTCGGCCCCGTTTCAGGAAGGCTGCCAATCCACAGAGGGGATACAATGCCACCCTCACTCCCCTGTGTGTCTTCACCCCTTCCCCTCTCCCGTACTTCCTATCCTCCTTCTCATCAGGTTGACCACAAACCTTTAGTGCAAAAGAGCTTTTGGTGATGTCAATTCTTGTGCAGGTTTTGTAACATACACACGAGATCCCAGGAAAAAAATTGTTGAAAATGGTTGCTCTGGATTGCAAGCAGATATTACAGACAATTCACATACTACTTCCTGGGCTTATTCTGTGCTTTATCCTTTAAAGGGGGACTTTTTCCATCTCTTCTCATTCCATCTTTAAAATGATTCTATGGCTAGATGTGGCAGAGATGACTCTCTCAATTTTGTGGACAATGGAGATACAGTTTAGTGCATTGGGATGTATTATCTGGAGTCACCAAGGCAAGAGAAGAAACCAGTCTAGAACGAGGATCTCTCAGCCTTAGTCATCCTGATAACTATCCCCGGCCTTCCCAAATCAGGAATTTTTTAAAAATTAATTACAGTTCACCCTTGAACAACGTGGACTGAGGGACACCTACCCCCAACATAGTGAAAAATCCGAGGTTCCTCATCCTGTTTTCAACCAACCACGGATCCTATACCACTGTACAACATATTTATTGAAAAAAAATCTGGTATAAGTGAACCTGCACAGTTCAAACACGTGTTTAGTGTCAACTGTACTGTCCTCATTCATGCTAGATTGTTTCTCCTCTGCTTTAAGAATAGGACAGGTTTAAAAGTGATACACATTTTGCATTAAGAATGCTTATATGGACAAATTCTTAATTCCCAACCACTAGGGGTAATTTCATTATCAATTTGAGTCCTGGTCTACTCTCAATTTAGGTGACTTGTCAGGTTTGTTCATCTGACGTAGAGAAGAGAGAGGGATCTACCTATTGGCCAGGGAGGAGGGGGTGGTCTTTCTTTCTTTCTGATTGGAAACTTTCCCATTCTTATCACTTTTAGGGATAGGGGAGCAAAAGCTCAGACATGTTCTCTAAAGGCCACTGCAATGTCCAGGGTCCATGAGAAAAGGGGCCCTGAAGAATCCTCTCTGGACCTTTCCATTAGCACAGATTGTTTCCAATGGCTTTACCAATTTCCAAAATGGAAACACTGACCCCATAAATTGAGATACAAAGGAGGTACATTTCACAAGAGGAACTGGGCAGTGGGGAAATAGCAGCTGACTTCAGGAGGCCAGTGTGGTTGGAAGCTTACTTCTCCCTGAGGCTAGTGCCTGGTGGAAAAGGGGACTGCACAGGGCTGGAGGAGACAGGAAAGAGCACTTACCTGGACGTCTGACCAGTTAGGTACTCATGTAACTGGCTTGGATGTAATGTTGGTGAAAACTCTCCTCAACCATCCCATCCCTTTATTGACTTGTTTATATCTTCATATTTTTCAGTGGTCTCTGAGCTCCTTGAAGTCTGACACTCAATTTTACTCAAATGTATCCCAATGCCTGTTCAAGGTCAAGCATGAAGTAGGACCTTATAAATATTTATTGGACTAAATTAAATTGAAATGATTAGGTTACTTCAGTTTCTACCTGGGGAAAAAAATATAGGGTTAGGAGCACAATACTCAAAAATGTCATTGGCAACCAATTAAAAAAAAAAACACATGAAAACCTAATAAAAATGGTAACAGTACCAACAAGGTCCTACTGTATAGCACAGAAACCTATATTCAATATCCTATGATAAGCCGTAATGGAAAAGAATATGAAAAAGAATGTATATATATATAAATGAATCACTTTGCTGTACAGCAGGAATTAACACAACATTGTAAAATCAACTATACTTCAAAAAAAATATTGAAAAAAATGATAGCAGAGTTTTATATATGTTATATGTTTAAGAAATACATAAATACTATAATAATTATGGTGCTTGACCTTTAAAAGATCTTCAGTTTGCTTGTGGAAGTGGGTGTTAGGAGGGTTGTGAGTTATTGGGTAGGGGTGGAGGGATATTATCTGAAATTGGATGGTAGCTGTAACTAGAGATGTGGGTAGGTGATGCTCATAACATGGCTGGGAAGAGAAATACTTTGTGGTGCTTGGTGTGTGTGGTGTGTGTTGTGTGTGTGTGTGTGTGTGGTGTATTCTTCTGGGGCTCAGTCCAGTTGGGTTCAAGCTTTGGCGTTCACCTGTTTCCTGAGGATGAAACTAGCATAAGCAAATGGAAGATTTCCATTATGTTCGTATTGTTTCCTAACATATAAATAGAGTAACAAATTCATGTTCCCAAACAATTGTGTTGGAAGGGTGCATGCAACCCATCTCACTTGCATCTTAGACCTGGGGTAAAGTGGCCCTGAGTTCTGTTTTCTATTCTCAGAATGACCATAACTACCGAGGTGCCCTTGCTCTGATTTTTTTCCCTTGCTCTGATTTTTGTGTTATTCCTCCTCAGTGAGGATCTGGCTCTATTTTGTGTTTGTTAAATGCCTCAAAATATTTTTCAAACATTTTTGTTTGGGAAAAACTCAAAATATATTTTGCAAGTTGATTTCTTTAACACATTGAACAAACAAAAATTCAATCCTTATGTTTCTAATTAATTTTCCTGCAATTAGATGAAATACTGCTCCCGAAGAATTTGCTGTGTAAGCAAGCAACGTCATAATCCTATGTACATTTTCTTTTAAGAATGTCAACTCAGCTCTTCCTGAGAGCATTTGACACCATGAAGTTGACATTCAAACTGAATAACACATTTCAAATTTTTTTTGAGTGAGGTATGTCTACATTTCATGAACTCATTTTGCAATATTCTTTAAGATCAATTGTATTCAAAATGGAAAAATGGTAAGAGTGTTGGTACTGTTAGGTGGGTTGATTGATTACTTCCTTCCTTAACTCATCATTTCGTTCTTTGAGTAAACCTTTATTGAAAGCCTATTATATGCAGGATTATTTGCTAAGATCCCACAAAGAGCATGTTACCTATTGGAGAATGCAAACAAATAAATGAATGATTACAAGCTCCAATATGCTCTGTGAAGAGCAGAATCCTGGACATGAGATTGGATGGTCAGGGCAATCAGAGGAGCATATCTACATTGTCAAGACCACATCTCTGCCCATGGCTCCACACTGTTCCACATCTGGTCAGCATCAAAGAAGTCTTAGGACACGTACCTACCACATTTAGGGAAGGCTGGGGGCTATTCTCTACTACTTCATAGAATAGAAATGAATTATTAAAATCAGTAACTCATTTTCCAAAGACTTTCACGCAACTAGGAGTGAGACATTCTAAGTTATTCTGTCCCTCTAGATAGAACTATTACAAGAATCCTTAGGGACTGAAGATGAGAGAGTAGTTAAACAATGTTCCCCATTTTTAAACCATCTCCTCTTTTATAGAAGAAGCTCACTAACCATAATTTGAGGCTTTGCTCAAGTGGTTGATCAAAGGAATGGCGGCCATTCAGAGTGAGATTGATTTATAATTTTTATTTGTATACTTATTGTTTGTTTCATACTACACATCACAAGTATTCTGGTATAATGCATTCAATAACTTAAAACTTAGTAAGTTCCATGTTTTTGTTGAGAGAGGAATTAGGAGTCGATGAAATAGCACATGGAAACAAGCAGTACCAGCCTTGATCAGAGGAGGTATTTAATAAGTGGTAGTGGTGGTTAATGCTTTGAGTTCTCTCTTTATGGAACACTTCTTGCTAATGGAATTTTCTCTCTCTCCCCTTTCGTTCTAGACAACTGTGATGACCCATTAGCATCCTTGCTCTCTCCAGTGGCTTTTTCCAGCTCCTCAGACCTCAATGGTACTCACATCCCAGCTCAGCTCAACCGAAGAGTTGGTGAGTAGGTAACAAACTCTAAAGGCAAGCGCTGAATAAGCACACAATGGGTAAATGGAAGAAAGGGAGTATCTCATGTGCTGGGATCCTGTCCAAGAGCAGTGTTCAGGAGAAGAATGGGTAGAGGGGCATTAAAAGAATGAAACCATGTTTCCCAGCACATAATGGATATTCAAAGAATACTGGTTATACTGGTTAGTGTTCCCCTGAACCCACCTTATTCTTCTTTGATGATCATAAAACGCCTTTGTGAACAAATATTTTTAATTTGCTTTATTTTTATATTTCATGCATCTAACATAAATAGCTACCAAAATATATTATTACAATAGCATGTTATTATAAGCAAGAATGAAATCTACCAAGATTTTTCCTTCAATAACTTTAATTTTTACAGTATAATAAATGTTTCTAACGTTAAAAATATAAAACACTATTAAGTAAAAGTAAGAAAATACAAAAATTGTGCAATGCTACCAGCTAGAGATAACTGTGGTTAAATGCTGGATGTGTATCTTTACAGCA
This sequence comes from Physeter macrocephalus, assembly GCF_002837175.3. NCBI lineage: Eukaryota > Metazoa > Chordata > Mammalia > Artiodactyla > Physeteridae > Physeter > Physeter macrocephalus. Next base: position 32,558,581 of record NC_041215.1, read on the forward strand.
TATGAGTGAAGGAAGTGCAGACACCCTTAACTAATGTCTCATGTGAAATGCCTTTAACAAATATGATGCTGGATATCTAGAAAGATATATTTTAAATCATATGTATAATGCGTATATATATGTATATATATATATTGTTCTACAGTTGAATTTTTTAGTTTTCAAAGACTTTAAATAACTGATGATATTTGTTTACTGACATACCTAGTGAACACTCTAAACACTTTTTCAAGTTAAGAAAAAATTGAAATGCAGTTTCAAGAGGTACAGTGATCTGGGAGAGTTCACATTATTTAATCTTGACTATATTTTCCCATTGATATATGAGGTCAATCACATTAGTAAGTTTCCAATGTTGATCCATCCTTACATTCTGGAGTAAGTCCTAATTCGTTGAGGTGCTATTGATATTGTTTTTGTAAAGTGCAGAATGATTTAATTGGTTTACATTTTAATTTCTGGTTTTGAATCTCCATTCAGAGTGAGATTGATTTATAATTTTTATTTGTATACTTATTGTTTGTTTCATACTACACATCACAAGTATTCTGGTATAATGCATTCAATAACTTAAAACTTAGTAAGTTCCATGTTTTTGTTGAGAGAGGAATTTAAGAATGGTATTCTAAAGGGAAAAGAATGGTTAATCAAAGACCCAGCAGGGAAATATTAATGACAATTTTGTACTAACACTGCCTTTTCATGAATTCTCTGTGCCAAAAATTTTATAAAGCATTTCACCCGTATTAGGTTATTTAGCCTTCACAAAGATACTGCAAGGTAAGCATTATTACCTTTTTATCTTCAGATAGGTTTTCTGAGGCTCAGCGAAGTTTATAATGTGCCTTACATCATGAGTTTAAGAAGGGGAAATGCTTGGATTCAAATCTAAGTCATCTGAATCCACAGTTTTGCTCCCAACCACATTAGCAAATTGATTTACTAATACAGGTTTAAGAAGGTGTATTAGAGAGAAAAGAGGTTTGGAAAGTATTCCACCCAAGTTCAAATGCTGGCTATGGCGTTTACTTACAAGTTCTGTGAGCATCTGTAAGTCACTTACCTGCTGTCAACCTTGTTTTTTTTTTAATCTGTAAAGGGGACCAGCAATGCCTGCCTGGAAGCATCGTGTGCAGACTGAGACCAGACTTGCACATTCTAAAGCTCCTTCTCACTGCAGGGTAGAGAGAGACTGGGACAGGCAGTTACATTTATCATTTCAATAAGAAACACAGGTTGGCAGATTTTAATAGAGGCTCTCCCACAGGGCATCCGGAGCCAGAGTTGGTCTCAGTCCCACCCAATCGTGCAGTGGCAGAAGGTCATGACTGCCTCAGTAGCTCCTTGGCGTTTTCTGGAAAAGCTGTGAGTCTGATCATAGGCCAGCTCCCCCGTTTATGGACAGATATCGACAGGACACAGATGTCTCTGCTTCAATTTATTATCATTATCCAGCTCATGGGGGCACCCATGTGCCTGAGCTCAAGGTTAGCATGAACGTAGGCAGAAAGGAAGTTGACCTTCCTCCTTCTCCCAACTTAGAGTCCAAATCAGGAAGGCCAGACAGGAGATACAGTTGAAGAGTCGGGATGCATTGGTCTAGAACTCATCATGCGACACAGGTCCATTCACAGGGCCAACCGTTGCCCTTAAAGGGAATTAAATAGAAGAGCTTTGTAAGTAGCGATGCTGAGTCCTACCTCCCAGATATTCTGAATTAATTGTCTGGAATGGGACCCAAGAATGAATATTGATAAATTAAATAAATACAAGCTTTCCCAGTGATTCTAAAATGCAACAAGTGTTGCAAGTTACTAGATTGGATGAATTCGTGAATAACAAATCTTTCCATTAATATTTACTGAGCACCTACTATGTGCCAGGCATTGTACTAAAACTCTGGCACATAGCTGGTAAAAATAGGTACAAATCCTCATAAAAAGTATACATGGATAACACAAATTACCATATAATGAATAGCTAATATTTGTGGTTAGTGATAATATTGATTTTATCATTTTGTCATATATATACATATATACACAATATAAATGATGTATTGTGTGTATTTTTATACACACATATGTATATAGTATAGTAGGATATATAAAGAGAGTTAATTATATACATATGGTTGGATATGTACAGAGTCAGTCATATATATAGAAAAAGGTAGATATATCCATGGTTTTTTATATCTATATATAAAACCAGTGTGTGTGTATGTGTGTGTGTACATATATATATACACATATATATACACAATCCATATGTAATAGAATATATACACAATGCATATACATGTATATGGATGTGTATATGGATGTGTATAGTAGTATATGTGTACATATACACAGATATATATAATACACACATAGACTATAAACATACATAGTATAATTATAATAAAACAAAAGCTATTATGTTAATGATATTAAGAAGGGTTTGTCATATGTTTTCTAAAATAAAATTTAGAAAGTTGAGAAAGCTGTAATTTTTAATTTACATTGAAAAATATCAGTATAAAGTAATAATTTATTTGTCTCCATCTAAAAACAGCCTTATGTGCTGTCTGTCCACTGAAATGGCCTAGAAGTACTTAGAGCCCTGTCTAATGAACCCTTTTTTTCTACATGTCCTCCTTTAAAACTTCCTTTTTAGTTTAAAAATGGAAAGACAGCAAATATACCCCAAAGAGCAAACTGTTCCACCTGGTTTGAAATCTAGGATAATGTCGGATATACATGGAAATTGCAAAGAACATCTTGGTTTCAATTTGACTTCTCCGTATAGTGTTTTTAACAGCAAGTTCACAGCCAGATGCTAAGCAATTGCTCCCAGCCCTGTCATTATCAGGCTTGGCTCCTCCCTGAATGGATGGATCCTATGCCTAGTTCACAATCCTTCTGTTAGCAGCTTATACCTACCAGCATACTGCTAAAGACCACAACAATATACTTAGCACTTACTATGAGCCATAACTGTTCTAAGCCCTTAAGGCACATCAACTTAATTCTCACAATTACCCCCCATGTCAGTATTATTATTATCATTATCTCGATTTCACAGATAAAAATGCCATGGCACAGCGAGGAAAGAAAAGACTATGAGAATAACATTTCTAGGTGGATACAAAACTAGTTAATGTCTTAGGGTATAATAAAATTTGGGAGATAATGTCTTCTCTATTGGACAAACATTTATGGGTTAACGTGTAGCTTCATAATATCTCAGGTCTAATGAGCCAATGAATGGCAAAACCAAATGACAGGTACATTCTCCTTGAGAATTAAACGATAATTGAGTTTAATAATAATTGACTTGTTAAAAATTGCCCCAGGATGATGTTGAAAGGACAAACTTAACTCTCTTTTGATTTCCAAGTTTTGGATATTTTTAAATACACTCCATTCATTCATTCATTTACTCCCTTATCTCAATATTTCATGATTTCCTTCTACTCTACCCCATTCAGCCTTCCATGCACTTGTCAAGGAACTTCCTGGTTTTCCACCGCAGATGAAATCCACATCGTAAAACTGACTTCCGTAAAGCTAAGTCTTCCTCACTGAAACGGGTGTGCTCGGTGGCAGCCTCCCAGCTCCTCACTGCTGAACTTTTTCACAAAGATAAAGGCCCTGCAGGTGTTCAGACACCATTTAACACTGCCACATCCCCTGGGAATCATATACACCTGTGGCATACACTGAACGTAGGTAATTAAGGACCACCTCACCTCCACTGTGTGCTCAGAACTCAAGCATACACATTTCTGACCTACACCAGGAAGAAACGGGGCACAGCTGGGAAGGATGTCATGTCCCAAGCAGAGATCAACACAAAAGTTGAAAAGAAAAATATAGGAAAGGCATCTCATGAGTACCCTCAGACCCTGAGTAAAGTTAAGTCTGAGTTCTGTCGGTGACGAACTCATCTTTATGTTAGAAAACACACCCTTGGAAACAGCCTTTGACCTTAGGTACTGTGCCACCAGGGTCTGGGCAACTCACTGGACCAGGAGAGAGATTAGATGGTTAAAACCCACTAATAGTCTTCATGCTGTTATCTCATCTAAGGAAGAAATCAGCCAAATGGAATTTTTGTTCTCTCACTTTCAAACACTCCTCACATTTTATCCACACACAACGAAATAAAAAGCAAAGAAGAGAGTTAATTACTTTTGAAAGAAAAAACAAAAGACATTAAACTGGGGGTCAGATCACCATTAACGGAGGTTGCCAAGTCAATATGTATAATTTTGGCTTAGGGGGATCTGATTTTGTCAAATGTGATTTGTTTTGTGGCAAGAAAGCTTTTGATCTGGGCTTAAAGTTGGCTGGGCTGTGAGAAGCCCTTACTGTCGGCAGGAAACTCAGGAGTTGGTGACACAGCATGAAGCCTCTCCTGTGTGGGTTAGAGCCGCTTGAGGGTGAGGGGAAGTTTTTACTTTATGTGATTAGAAGGCAAATAGGAATGGACATCTTCGGCCCCATGAGAGGAAAGGTCTGTATTTTTCTTTCCCATCCTTCCCTCCCCCCACCACCAATAGGATTTTGAAATTTTAGTTCTTCTTCCTCAGTCACTATATTTTTGAGATGCTTGCCTGTGTAAGTTGATATCATGTTTCTGGCATGACAACTTTGTTGCCATGGAGATTTTGATTTTTTTCAATGTCAAGGCATTTTCAGCTTCCTGGGCTCATGGACGAATGGAGAGGCTTAAAAATCTTTCCTCCTTTTGGCACTAAATCGATGCACGTTTTTTCTTTCCCCCTTGGGCAGCGCTTGGGTTGCAAAAAGCTAAGGACCCATGAAGGTCTTTGGATGTTGGTTTTCATTTTGGTGTCTGGTCCCTCCTGAAGAGGTGTGGATTGGGAACAATTCAGGAAGCAGGTCTTCACAATTAGCATGATATCAGCTGTCTGGGGACTTGTTCCTGATTAGCTAGGTGACAATACCGAGGACACAATTTCATCGGCAGCACTACAGTGCCTGCTTGCAAAAGAGTGTCCCATCTGGATTGATTGAGGCAGACGTGATATGGATACAATCTAATCTGTTCAAAAAGACCGTGCGGTGTATAGAAATCTGTCACTGGATTCCCTTCTCTCCCTTTCAAGGGCTTTCTCCTTCTTTTCAGCACCTTTTCTTTCTTTTCTCCTGTACTGGCTGCCCCCAGGAATGGCAGACATCAGGTTCTATGCTTTCCTTTGTTGCCTTATATGCACCCTCTCTTCTTGAAGTGTGGACTCTGCATCGTAACATGGGCATCACCTGGGAGCTTGTTGCAAATGCAGAATCTCGGCCTCTGCTCCAAAACTTCTGGATCAGAACCTGTGCTTTAACAACTGTTGCATTCACACATTCGAGTTTGAGATGCACTGTGCTAGTCCATCCCTGAAACTCCCACTCCTTCAATTCTTAATCAAAGTTGGCTAAGTCATTATGAATAAGGAATCACGCTGGAAAATAGAAACTTCAGCTTTATTTTTATCATCACGTCAGTACTCTAAGACAGTTGGTACTATTAATATTTTTAAAGATTACAAAAGAGACTCAGAGAGGTCAAGTCACTGATCTAAGGATATACAGCTAGTTGTTGGTAGGACTTATATTTGAAACTAATTCTGTCTACCCCATGTTCACTTTATTCATGTTGATTAGAGATCTTAACCTGAGTAAAGGTGTTGTTGATATGATAGTCAACCCTTTCAGGTAATTTTGGCATTTCAGCTGGGGTTGTCAGTATTTTAACCACAAAGACTGGATATTTAGGCATCAAGGAAGAAAGGGAGACACGGACTCCATGCCCCTGAAAATCATACTGTGGTCTAATATGCCTGTGGGCAAAACTAACCTGACCTAAATATTTAAACAATGCCTTAGGCTTATTCTCTTACTAGGACAGCTATGGATCATTGAGGGATACAGGATAGAAATCTTCTGCTATTTAATAGGAGCCTTGGGACACTGTCTCAAATGTAGACAAATCACATGTGATGACCCCTTCTCTATTCAGCTAGGATCATTGCAAAAGAAAATGATGTTAAGAGGGGAAGGAGGAATCTTACGAATACCTTTGCTCACTAATAATATAATGCTTCAAAGACTCTAAACATCAATATTTGCCACATAGAGAGTGATAGATAAACCCATGCGATTCACCCTTTATTTTGCTGCCAATGACTGGTCACTTCCTTTGAAAAGCCAAGTGGATATTATTTCTAAGAGTCAACCTTTATTTATTTATTTATTTTTACATCTTTATTGGAGTATAATTGCTTTACAGTGGTGTGTTAGTTTCTGCTGTATAACCAAGTGAATCAGCTATACATAAACATATATCCCCATATCTCCTCCCTCTTGCATCTCCCTCCCACCCTACCTATCCCACCCCTCTAGGTGGACACAAAGCACCGAGCTGATCTCCCTGTGCTCTGTGGCTGCTTCCTACTAGCTATCTATTTTACATTCGATAGTGTATATATGTCCATTCCACTCTCTCACTTTGTCCCAGCTTGCCCTTCCCCCTCCCCTTGTCCTCAAGTCCATTCTCTATGTCTGCATCTTTATTCCTGTCCTGCCCCTAGGATCATCAGAAACTTTTTTTTTTTTAGATTCCATATATATGTGTTAGCATGCGGTATTTGTTTTTCTCTTTCTGACTTTACTTCACTCTGTATGACAGACTCTAGGTCCATCCACCTCAGTACAGATAACTAAGTTTCATACTTTTTTTTTTTTAGATTCCATATATATCTGTTAGCATGCGGTATTTGTTTTTCTCTTTCTGACTTTACTTCACTCTGTATGACAGACTCTAGGTCCATCCACCTCAGTACAGATAACTAAGTTTCATTTCTTTTTATGGCTGAATAATATTCCATTGTATATATGTGTAAGAGGCAGCCTTTAAAATGCCAGCTCAGTGAATCACCAGTCTGACGTTGCTAAACTAATACTTTGCCAAGGTCCTTTGCAATTCCTCAGTTCATTGCTTTTAACTTAAACATCGTAACTTAAAAATGTAGGAACGGAATTAAGAGCAGGATAATTCATGACATATATTTGTCTAATGATCGGTAGTGTACTACTGTATTCACAATGAGTGTCACACCCAGGTGGAAATAAGTTGCATTCGAATAGTATATTGTATGGTGGATACTCTTGCTTTGTCTAACGTGGAGTAGTTAGGTAGGATCTACTCAATCCAATCCATTTACTCAACCCCTCTGGAAGATGTCTTTCACCTAAGACATTGTGGAAATGACATTAAAAAGATGAGCTAAGAAAAAATATATATATAGATAAATACATTTTTAAAAGATGAGCTGAGGAACATGGATGGACCTAGAGATTGTCATACTGAATGAAGTAAGTCAGACAGAAAAAGAGAAATATAAGCGATATCATTATTGCTTATATATGGACTCTAAAAGGAAATGATACTAATGAATGTATTTTCAAAACAGAAATGGACTCACAGACTTAGAGAATGAACTTATGGTTACTGGGGTTGGGGGGCAAGGGTGAAGGGAAGGGATAGTTAGGGAGTTTGGGATTGACATGTACACACTTCCATATTTAAAAAGGATAACCAACAACCAACAAGGACCTACTGTTTAGCACAGGGAACTCTGTTCAATACTATGTAATAACCTAAATGGGAAAAGAATTTTATAAAGAATAGATACATGTGTACATATTACTGAATCACTCTGCTGTACAGAGTCGTGTACCTGAAACTATCACAACATTGTTAATCGACTATACTCCAATATAAAATAAATAAAGTCACTGGGAAAAAAAAAAGTATCCAAAGATGAGTAGATATATGTATATGTATAAGTAGAAAAGATTTTGTACACCTACAAAAAGCGCAACATTTTAAATCAATATTACTCCAGTAGGAAAAAAAAAAAAAAAAAAGGTCCAGCTCCATAGCTTGAAAAAAAAAAAAAAGAATCCTTTAAGGGAACTTTATAAATACCTATCAAATTTCAATAAACAAAAAAAGATGAGCTGAGGATTTTTGAATCCACCATATGCACTCAAAATGGTAACATATAACCAACTCTAAGGAATCAGAAAACAGGAGTTGCTATGAATGTTTCATCTTTCTCCAGGTTCAAAAGCCCCTTATCCTAGGGCTCTCCCTTCCTTAGGGCTCACTTCGACTGTTTCAAACTGTACTTATCTGGCTTACAGTATTCATTTATGCAACCAGTTGATTGTGTCTGGGCTTTGTTTTTGTAATCAGTGTACATATTTGATAAAAATCCAGATTTTATAAAAGAATCCTTATCATTAGTTTTGCTAAGGACTTGCTTCTAATAAATCTCTTCCACAGACATATCCAGAGCAATCAAATATTACCCCTGGGGTAGCTTTCTGAGGGTAAGTTTGTGTGTAAGTAACAGAAGACTCACTAGCATGAAAACAATTCACTAGCTTGAATAAACATTAAATTATTAGGCACATGGAGATTGAGAGGTGTCTGTATTTCTATTTCTTGAACACTGTGGTAGTTAAAAGTGTGTTTACCCTGTAATAATTTAAGCTAAATATTTGTTTGGTGAGATTTTTCTGTGTCTGTGTTTTGTTTTACATTTTTTAAAAGAATTAAAAATGAAACGTATTACTCTACATAAAAGGAAGTCCTCCATGAGGAAAGGCTCCAGGACTGATGAATTCAGTTCAACAATGTCATCCTCAGTATCAGAATCATTCTGGAGCTAATAAGCCGCCCAAAATCTCAGCCAGACTCAACAAAGTTGTGAGAAACAAAGAGAGACCATGGCTTACTTTTAAGGCATCAAATTGTGATTCCTCAGAACAGCAGTACGATGTGTTAGAATGTGTGAGAAATGTGTTGGAAAATGCAGATTGTCTGGACTTACTCGCCACCACCTGAGTCAGAAACTCCAGCAGGAGAACCCAGAAATCCCTATTGTTCCAAGCTCTGTGAGTGACTCTGATGTGCTGAGGGCTGTGAACCACTGCTTGGAGCAGTGAAAGTCTTCCCGGACCCAAGCTCACCCAACCCCTCCTGTGCTGAATCACCAGCAGATTTTCTGTTCACTTCTGAACCCAATCACAGTTGAAGGTGATGGAATTACCTTGACTGGCTTTAGACTAATAATCTGATAGAGAGTAAGAGAATAAATGATGATGTCTCTTCCTCTCTCTCTCAAGCTATATCTCTTGCTATTTTGCTGGGTTATCTTGCACATCTTCCAATCAAAGAAGTAATTTCCTGATGGAAATTTGAACTGAGGCCAGAGGTTTTGTTTGTTTGTTTGTTTTAATCCAAGATGACACTCTTGGGGTAACAGTGACAAACTGTTACTTATACATTTTGTGCCCACAGTCATGAAATCTATGTGTTGACATAAATCGTCTCGATCCTTGGTAAAGGAGGCATTAACTGTATTATTTTCATAGAAGTAGAGGAATTACTTCTGAAAGTCACAGAGTAAGTGACTCAACTCCGACATGAGATTTAGACTGGGCACGATCTTTCAAACAAAATGACCTCAGGAAACCAAGATAAGTATAGCATGTTCAGCTGTGCAAAATGCATGCTGTTCAGGAAAGAGAAGTTTTAAGTGATAATGTCAATAATATGAGATCTGCAGTGTCAAATGACTTTCAATGCCACTTCTCCATTTTCCCTTCAAAGATCTTGGGACAGTCGTGTTTTTTGTTTGTTTTCTCTATATGCCTGAAAACAGAAAGAGGGTCTTATCTGGCTGCTCAATCTTCTGCACTGCTTTACTCATGGGTGGAACTCAATAATCATATGGTCATTAAATGAGGAATAAATAATCCTCTAAACCTCCTCTAGGCCTGAGCAGCTGATGGATAGAATTAAATTGTATTGATTTGCCAAATTAAAATAGAACTCAGTTTCCACCAGTCGATAAGAGAAATTGTAGAGCAGTGCTAGCCAATAGGAATTTTTGCAAGGATGGACTATTCTATAGCTGTGCTGCTTAACAAAGTAGCCACTAACTACATGTGGCTATTGAAATATGGCTAGTGCTACTTAGGAACTGAAGTTTTTATTTAAGTTAAATGAATTTAAATTTAAATAGCCACAGGTGGCTTTTGGCTACCATACTGAACAGCATAGTTCTAGAATCTTTTCAAGTTTTTTATACACGACCCTCTTACCTAAGTTTCTAAAAATGCCGGGGTGTTTTTATGTGTATATGAATCAGTCCTTGCCCTGCAAGGGCCATAAATGTGAGACCAAACTTTGGGACCAAACTTCACACTTTCTGAATTCCACATGCCCTCCTGCTGAACTTCCTCACTTCTTGTGTAACTTCTGAACTTTGAAATGTGCAGCCAGATACACTCTTCTGAGCCATGAGGACCTTCAGGGCTCTACTCTTCACAAGGGAAGATACTTATAGCAGGACATCACAGAAGAACTGTCTGAGTGATGAGTATAGGAACCCTTCAGAGCAGTAATACAGCTCTCTTCCACAAACACAGGCAGACACACAGGTGTGTGGCCAAGGACACTCACTGTCACAGAGGCTGTTGGTACTCATATTTCTTGGACTTCACCACTTCAGTACAAGAACAAGATCTTAGAAGCTGAGCTATGATGGAAATTCCTGTTCCAATTATTTGTGGGGTAGTGATCTCTGGAGACAGGTTAAGCTGGAAGGGGGCAGGTGGTGGAGGAAGCCAGCAAGACATATGGTTTCCACTGAAGTCTAGCTTCCTTCAGATGCCAAGGGGAAGCTCTGGACCACAGATTGCACCATGAATATCAGTCTGCCTTGAAGCACTGGGAACCACGTTCTGAACCTTGTATCTGCCCATCACTGGTAGTGATGGGGACGGAAAGTGGTAGCTTCCTAGGCAAAAAGGCTTCTGTTGGGTCAAGGGCCAATCTCTGGAGGAGGGAACAGACAGCTCTAGTTGTCAGCCAGCATGCAGCTGGGGGCACCTCCATCTGCTAAAGGGGATCAGAGTGGAGCCCTAAGGATGTCCCCAACAGAAACACTTTCAACCCCAATAATTACACTTTCACTTTTCTGCCTTCTTACTTTTTTTAAAATTGGAGTATAGTTGATTTACAATGTAGTGTTAGTTTCAGGTGTACAGCAAAGTGATTCAGTTATACATATACATATATTCACTCTTTTTTAGGTTATTTTCCCATATAGGTCATTACAGAGCATTGAACAGAGTTCCCTGTGCTATACAGTAGATCCTTATTAGTTTTCTGTTTTATATACAGTAGTGTGTATATGTAAATCTCAGTCTCCCAATTTATCCCTCACCCCCTTAACCCCTGGTAACCATAAATTTGTTTTCTACATCTGTAACTCTATTTCTGTTTTGTAGATAAGTTCATTTTTACCCTTTTTTTAGATTCCACGTATAAGTGATATCATATGATATTTGTCTTTCTCTTTCTGACTTACTTCACTCAGTATGACAATCTCTAGGTCCATCCATGTTGCTGCAAAGGACATTATTTCATTCTTTTCTAAGGCTGAGTAATATTCCATTGTATATATGTACCATATCTTTTTTATCCATTCATCTGTTGATGGACATTTTAGGTTGCTTCCATGTCCTGGTTATTGTAAATAGTGCTGTAATGAACATTAGGGTGCATGTATCTTTTTTTTTGTTTTTTTGTTTTTTTGCATGTATCTTTTTGAATTGTGGTTTTCTCCAGATATATGCCCAGGAGTGGGATTGCTGGATGATATGGTAGCTCTATTTTTGGCGTTTTAAGGAACCCCCATACTGTTCTCTATAGTGGCTGTACCAATTTACATTCCCACCAACGGTGTAGGAGGTTCCCTTTTCTCCATCCCTCTCCAGGATTTATTGTTTGTAGATTTTTTTGATGATGGCCATTCTGACTGGTGTGAGGTGATACCTCATTGTAGTTTTGATTTGCATTTCTCTAATAATTAGTGATATTGAGCAACTTGTCATGTATTTTTTGGTCATCTCTGTGTCTTCCTATACACCAACAATGAAACATCAGAAAGAGAAATTAAGGAAACAATCCCACTTACCACTGCAACAAAAAGAATGAGATACCTAGGAATAAACCGACCTAATGAGGAAAAACACCTGTACTCAGAAAACTATAAGATACTGATTAAAGAAATCAAAGATGACACAAACAGATGGAGAGATATACCATGTTCTTGGATTGGAAGAATCAATATTGTCAAAATGACTGTACTACACAAAGCAATCTGCAGATTCAGTGCAATCCATATCAAATTACCAATGATATTTTTCACAGAAGTAGAAAAAAAAATGTACAATTTGTATGGAAACACAAAAGACCCTGAATAGCCAAAACAATCTTGAGGGAAACCAAAACCAAAACCAAAACAAAAAACAGAGTGAGAGTGGAGAAATCAGGCTGCCTGACTTCAGGGTCCACTACAAAGCTACAGATATCAAAACAGTATGCTACTGGCACAAAAACAGAAATATAGATCAATGGAACAGGATAGAAAGTCCAGAGATAAACCCACACACCTATTGTTAGCTAATGTATGACAAAGGAGGCAAGAATATACAATAGAGAAAAGAGAGTCTCTTCAGTAAGTGGTGCTGGGAAAACTGGACAGCTACATGTAAAAGAAGGAAATTAGAACACTCCCTAACACCATACACAAAAATAAACTCAAAGTGGATTAAAGACCTAAATTTAAGTCCAGATACTCTAAAACTCTTAGAAGAAAACATAGGCAGAACACTCTATGACATAAATCACAGCAAGATCTCTTTTGATCCACCTCCTAGGGTAATGAAAATAAAAACAAAAATAAACAAATGGGACCTAATGAAACTTAAAAGCTTCTGCACAGCAAAAGAAACCATAAACAAAATGAAAAGACAACCCTCAGAATGGGAGAAAGTATTTGCAAATAGAGCGACCAACGAGGGATTAATCTCCAAAATATACAAACAGCTCATGCAGCTCAATATCAAAAAACCTAACAACCCAATCAAAAATGGGCTGAAGATCTAAATAGACTTTTCTCCAAAGAAGACATACAGATGGACTTCTCTGTGTTCTCGGCTTTCTCTCTGTGCCTTAAACACTGCCGTGCACTCCAGCCGCCTTCAATCAAAAGTTGACCCCAGCGTCCTCCTGCTCTGTTGGAACAACCCAAAGTGCATTCTGCACCAGTGAGACTGCGCTCACCCACAGGGCTGCCTGGCTTGCCGATGCGCCATGGATTGGATGCCCTTTCTTCCCTGCCTCATCTCCATTCCCCTCACCTGTCTTCCTGGGGTCAGTTTCCAAATGAACTACTTACACAGAAATCCCTGTCTCCTAATTGACTTCTGGGGAACCCAAACTAAGTCACCCACAGAGAGTGCTCCTGTCCCCCACCCCCACCAGGCATTGCTCCTGAGGCAGCCTTAGTCATGATAACTGGGTCTCATTTGGATCCAAATTCTCATTCCTTTACATAAATCTCCTCTCATGATCCTCTTTTTTTTTTTCCGGCAAACTGGCCTCAGTGGGGCCACTCCACATCTTCCTACAGTTTTTTACCTGTTTGAAACCCATAGAGTGTTTGGTCAAGCTCCCACTTACTTTTCCACCAGGAGGCTCCCTGGTCCCTAAATAAATGTGCAGATAGAAGTGTAGGAGCCCTGGCCAGGGCCATCCAGCAACATCTAGGTCCTCCCCCACATGCCCAGGGGAAAAGTGTGACGTGCAGTGTTCCAGACAATAATCTCCCAGTCGCAGAAGTCCTTTCCCAACCACAGGTCCTGTTATACATGGATGATAACCACACACGGAGTGAAGGTGCAGGAAGCTACCAGCATGTTTGCGAATGTTGTTTTCACTCTTATCCACGCATAAAGTAAAATATTTATGGGGGAGTCTCTCTGCCTTACTCATTATCATCACTAGGTAGCTTTGTCCCTGAAAAATCTCCAACCTTGGCTTACAGAGGCACCAAATGTTTAATGATTAATGGTGCAGCTAGTCATCCAGTCTAACCTCCCAGTCATTTGTGAGAATGTGCTTGTAGCTTTTGAAGGCCTCGTGTAAATGCAGGGGGGACAGGGGGGAAGCACACGTCTTGGAAACCCATTCTCTACAGGGTTGACTTTAGGGTTTTTTTTTTTTTTTTTTTTTTTTGTGGTATGCGGGCCTCCCTCTGCTGTGGCCTCTCCCGTTGCGGAGCACAGGCTCCGGACGCGCAGGCTCAGTGGCCATGGTTCACGGGCCCAGCCGCTCCGCGGCATGTGGGATCCTCCCAGACCGGGGCGCGAACCCGGTTCCCCTGCATCGGCAGGCGGACGCGCAACCACTGTGCCACCAGGGAAGCCCTAGGGTTTTTTTTGTTGTTGTTGTTGTTTTTTAAATGGCCAGGCTGAGTGTGCTTAAAACAGATTAGGCTTAACAATGCTATATGTATGTGATTATTTTAGCTCTTGTTGATCTTGTACTAAATTAACTCTCTTTTTTAGAATGATAGTTGTAAAATACCACTTAGCAGAGACCTGTATATAATCTGTTTTGTGCCCATTTCCAGTGTGTAACATCAATCAAGTTTCATCTCCCTTTCTGAGTTAGAAGTGGAAGTCAGTGTAGAAATTGAGGAATTTCTGCCTTATCTACAAGTTTTTCTGTTTCATGAACAGAGCCTACCGAGCCTACCTGAGCATGTGAAGTTAGGTATAAGCCCTATGGTATACGGGGTTGAGCAGGGAGCGGGTCTCTTGTCTTATTTAGAGTTCTCCATAAGAGTAACTACCTGCTTGCTTAAGACCTTGGTCCATGTGGAAACCTCAGGCAGGGACGAGAAATCTACAGAACTGGGTTGGAAAACAGTCTCTCCATATAATCTGGATAAACTAGGTGACCCTTAAACCTGGTTTATTCTCTAGTAAATGGAAGTTAAAAATACTATTGCAGGGACTTCCCTGGTGGTGCAGTGGTTTAGAATCCGCCTGCCAATGCAGGGACACGTGTTCGAGCCCTGGTCGGGGAAGATCCCACATGCCGCGGAGCAACTAAGCCCGTGCACCACGACTGCTGAGCCCACGCGCCACAACTGCCGAAGCCCGTGCGCCTAGAACCTGTGCTCCGCAACGAGAGAAGCCACCGCAGTGAGAAGCCCGCGCACCGCAACGAAGAGTAGCCCCCACTGGCCGCAACTGGAGCCCACATGCAGCAACGAAGACCCAATGCAGTCAAAAATAAATAAGTAAATAAATTTATAAAAAAATAAAATAAAATGAAAAAAATTACTATTGATGGTTGCTATGAGAATCAAGTGAGACCTGAAAAAGAGGTGGAATGTGAATTATGTTTCTAGAGAGAATTGCTATTACAAAAAAGAAGGAAGAAGGCGAGCATGCTCTGTCCATGCTGTTGAGAGGCCCCGCAGCTGAGTGGTTAAGAAATGGGGCTCGGAGTCCCAGTTTTCTGGGTTTGAATCCCCTGTTCTGCCACTGACCCCTTGTGTGATCTTGGAAAAGTTGACCAACAATTCTGGCCTCCATTTTTCCTTCTGTCAAATGGAATAATGATAATAACACCCATCACGAAGAGCTTCTGGGATGATGAGCGAGTCCATGTCTGCCAAGCCTCTGGGGCAGTGCCGTGTACTGAGCAAAGACTATCCAACTGCTAGCTAGTATTGTGAGTGAATGAACACTCCAAGGGCGTGTAGAATAAGGGTGATGAGAAGAAGTAAAAGGGTTAACTGGGAGCGAAAAGAAGTGTCCAGTCAAGAGCAAAGAGGGGTATTTCTGAATTCACAAACTTTTAGATTTCCTGGGAAATTGTAAGTTTGACTTTAAGTTTCCATCTGTGCTTAGGGGTGGGGGATTGGGGATCAAATTGGAGAAGACTGTCCATCTTTAGATCCAGAGGTGACTTCATGCTGCTTCTTTGTTTGTTTGTTTATAATCATCAAGAATAGCATGTTGGGGCTTCCCTGGTGGCGCAGTGGTTGGGAGTCCGCCTGCCGATGCAGGGGACGCGGGTTCGTGCCCCGGTCCCGGAGGATCCCGCGTGCCGCGGAGCGGCTGGGCCCGTGAGCCATGGCCGCTGAGCCTGCGCGTCCGGAGCCTGTGCTCCGCAACGGGAGAGGCCACGGCAGTGAGAGGCCCGCGTACTGCCAAAAAAAAAAAAAAAAAAAAAGGAATAGCATGTTGGATTTAAGCTAACCTGGACCATGAAACAAATAAAGAATTCACTTCTTCTTAGTAAAATAGTATAACTGAAACTTTAGAAGCTATTTTCTCCAGTGTTTCCTAAACCACTCAGCATGTCATGAACACCTTTCCCTGCATAAGTTAACAAGGAGTGGGCCAAGGAATCTGTCATCTTCACAGGCACTCCAGGTGTTTTCTGATGATTGAACACGTTTGAGAATCTCATCCAACCTAACCTCAGGAGCAGAGCTGGGTCTAGAACCAAGGCTCTTGACTTTCAGTTCCATCTTTTCCCCCAAAGTGAAATCACATAGCATGTAGGGTATGATGTTTGGGCTGTGCTAAGAATAAACTAAGTTATAGCCTGCAAATCATCCTAGACCCCGTGTTCTAGATGCTATCAAAACCTAAGGTGGGGTTACTTTTCCCTTAAAATTATAATTTTCCTTTAAATTTTCCTTAAATTCCTTTTGATTCAAACTGCAGGGTTTATGGGAATTGTAGTTCATGATTATTTATATTGCAGTCACAATTACAGAGAGCGCTGCCTTAGTTAACACCTGTAACTTGCCACACGCAGGTACCTGTGTGTATGTTACACCTCCATGTAGATAACAATTCAGAAACAGAAAGCTAACGTGGGCACTGTGTGCCTTAAAAGCAACTGCAAATAGTATCTTCAGGCTACTCTCATAATTTGTGAAAACACACTTATTGCTTGGTGGAAGGAATAAAATGTTTGCCATAGCAACCATGGCAACCTTGGATGTCTTGCCTATTAGCTGTAATGCTGGGAACACCATCAACAGCAGGGAAAACGTCCTTGGCAATTATCACGCAGACAGTGCCCCTCCATTTTAAGAGCTTAGGCTGAAGCTCCTGGGTTTGGAAAATTCTTAACTTGATGTGTTAATAATGAATGCTAACAGCAACAATTTCATTTTTGTTAATTTTGGGGGTGGGTAATAAACTAAGGTTTTTTACTGTGGGCAAAAGGGTGATGTGCTTTTCTTTAGACAGACTTGAAGAAATATTTTTAGCAATAGCTTTTTGTTTCGTTTTGGTTTGGTTTGGTTTGGGTCAGTCTCTTGTGATTTTATTCTTTGCAAGGAGGTGGGAAAAGTTCCTTGTTATTTTATTTCCTTTCTTCCATCATTAACATAATTTCTTATCATATGTAAATATGATAAGAATAATTAGAATAAATGAAGGAAAAACTGAAGGAAAAAAAGCATGACTAAGGAGTCTAGGTGTGGACAATAGGGGGGTAAAGAGAAATAGTTAAGGTTTGAGGATTTTCATTTCAAAAATTGTGATGGTCACACAAAGAGTTCTGTATTATACCACCAAATGTCAAATCACTACATATATTCTTTATGCAATAAGCCATGTAAAAGTGGGTCTCAGTTTATAAAAGAAAGACATGCTGATAATAGAAAATGTTACATGCCAAGAGCATAAAAGAATAAAATCATTCGGGCTTCCCTGGTGGCGCAGTGGTTGAGAATCCGCCTGCCGATGC
>NC_041215.1:32576401-32619999 GCF_002837175.3 Physeter macrocephalus
AAAAAAAAAAAAAAAAAAAAGAATAAAATCATTCATACTTTCATCACTCAGAAGAAAGCACCATACACATTTCTTTTCTATCATGTTTTAATATTGTTGAAATCATATAGTTTACAGAGCCTTGCTTTTTTTCACTTAAGAAGAAAGAGGTCTCATGAAATGGGCAGGAGAAATTAAGTGGAAATAAAGAGTAGGTTCAGAACAATTTTAGATTTCTTGGAAATGTACTATCTCCTCCTTCTTGGACCTCCCTGCCGGTTTTGAGAAGTTGGGAGAGGGTAGAATAGATTGGGAATCGTGGACATGTTGGTGAAGACAGGGTTCATTGATTAAAAAAGTACTTGTGGACCTAGCAGCTCAGAATCTCTGCTCAAATGCCTCCTCCCAGTGCTTTTCCCCCTTCTTGATTTTCTGGTTTCTAGAAACCTTTTTTCCTGTTACGTGATAGTCTCAAATAGCTGTGCTTGCATCCTGAGTTCCAGGTGTTCTACACTTGCTGGACCTCAGTTTCCCCAACTATAATATGGGCATTATTCTGTTTACTCTACCGGGTACTTTGTATGTATTAAGGTAGGTTAAACTGCAGTATCAGATAGATTCCACTACACAATAGCTTCAACAAAATAAGTCTTTAGTTCTCATTCATATTGTAGTTTACACGTGATGATGCGGGAATCCGGCATCTTTCCATGCTGAGGTTCTGCCGTCTTCTGGGTCCTTGTCGGCTGCATCCATCAGTGGTGAAAGGGGAAAGCAAGTGGGGAAGAGACCCGATGGCCTGCAGGTGGCACATCTTCACACTCACATTTTTCCTGGAGAGAGTTTGTCCATAGGGCCACAACTCGAAAGGTACTGAGAGCTGAAAAGTGTAGTAAAGCCGTGCACTCTCTGCAGTCCTATTACTACCGAAGGAAGAGAGAACGGATAGTAGTGAATACCAGCAGTACTGGGTATTCATGTCTTGCAAAACACTTAATAAAAGACATTCCACGGTAGGGGATGAGCATACTTCTCTTTCTTTCCTTGCATTTGAATGTTGTCAGGGAAGTGAAAACAAAATGTTGTCAAACAAAAGTACTGTTGCCGAAATTCAGCCTCTGTACACCAGTGCCAGATTGAATCTCGGAGACAGACGTTTGGGTGAAGTAGAAAGAGATAGCTTTATCACAGGGCACCAAGGAAGGAGTCCAGGGCAGCTAGCGCTTAAAAGACCCGAACCCCCTGAAGGTTTGCAGGGAAATGTTTTTAAAGACAGGGTGAGGGAGAGGGGGGTTGTGGGGAGTGTGGTCAGCTCGTGGACATTCTTCTGATTGGCTGGTGGTGAGGTCATCGGGAGTCAGCATCATCAACCTGCTGGTTCCAACCGGTCTGGGGTCTCTGTGCTTATGGGCGGCATTTAGTTAACTTCTCCCACTTGTTGGGGGTTTCAGTATCTGCAAAACAGCTCAAAGGACATGGCTCAGAATAGTATCCACAGTCCTTGAGGAGGAACTAAAAGTCCTTGACTTTGTTTAATGGCTAAAGTGTTATTATTCGTCTTGCTTGACTATTTTCCTTTCTGCGTTTTCTGATTTCTCTGATTAAATTTATTCTTTGACTAAAGTTTTTCTACAGACAAAAGGCAGGCAGCGGACATTGGTGGTGGTCTATTCTGGGAAGGCCTCCTAGGGTCCTACTCGGCTACAGTACTAGCTATTTATTGGGATGAAATCGGTGAATGTGCCTTATGGCCAGAGTAGGGCCCATCTCATGTTCTCTGGCCCCTTTGCCCTCTCCCAGATGATGACAAGCTATCTCTGGCGTGGGCAGCCAGTGGGGACTCAGAAAGTTCTCAGTACCAAGGAAGGGTCCAGTTGAGTCCTCCCGAGATGGCAAGAATGTAAACTGGGACATCACTAAAATGACTTTCCGTGGCACAGTTTGAAATCAAAAGGGACTTATTGGTTAACGCCTCTAAATTAAAAATCCAATGAATCACCCAACCTGATGCCCTGAGCAAGGTTCTTAACAAAAGGGCTACATTCTTTCTTTTTTTTTTTTAAACTGAAGTATAGTTGATTTACAGTGTTGTGTTAGTTTCAGGTGTACAGCACAGAAGTTATTCATAATATTTATCTCAGTTATACATAATGCATATCTATTTTTTTTTCAGATTCTTTTCCCTTATAGGTTATCACGAAATGTTGAGCGTAGTTCCCTGTGCCATACAGTAGGTCCTTGTTTGTTGTCTGCTTTATGTATACTAGCGTGTATATGTTACTCCCAAACTCCTATTTTATCCCTCCACGACCTTTCCCCTTTGGTAACCATAACTTTGTTTTCTATGTCTGTGGGTCTATTTCTGCTTTGTATATATGTGGATTTGTAGCATTTTTTTTAGATTCCACATATAAGTGATATCATATGGCATTTGTCTTTCTCTGTCTGACTTATTTCGCTTAGTATGATAATCTCTGGGTCCATCCATGTTACTGCAAATGGCATTATTTCATTATTTTCTATGGCTGACTAATATTCCATTGTGTATATATACCACATCTTGTTTATCCATTCATCTCTCCTTGGACACTCAGGTTGCTTCCATATCTTGGCTACTGTAAATAGTGCTGCTATGAATATTGGGGTGCACCCATGGCATACACATTCTACAGTAGGTCCCACTCAGGATTCAGATGTCTTGTGGACCCTTGGGTCAGGAAGAATAAATACGGACCTCTTTATACCTATGGGAAATGAAAACAGAAAACTTAGGCCACAAGTCTTCCAAAGAAGCAAGAGTTCATATTGATCTTCTGCAAAGTTCCAATGCGTCAAATAATAAAATTCTGGGGCTCAAAGGCTTTGGTCACACGTCAGAATGTTGCTGTGTGTCAAACATATAGAATCACAAGGAGACCCAGGGATGGGGCCCTCTTATGTCTCTCTGAGATGTTGCATGTGCTGTTTCCTTGGCCTGGGTTGGTCTCTCCAACTTTGTCTCACTTTGTTTGCTGGGGAAACAGCTTTCAGCTCCACTGTCACTGTCTCTAGGGCTTTCTGATCACCTACCTAGGCATTCTGTCATCTGTGCTCCTATTGAACCTTGTGTTCACCTCTCTGAAGGCTCTCTTTCACATCACATTACACAGTTTTTGTGTGTGTGTGTCTCTCTTTTCAGTATCGAGCAGCCTCCTGGTGCTCAGTGAGCATCTGTTGAATGAGTGAACACTAACCTCTCAAAGGCATAGTCAGCGATTGTGAATCTTTGCATCCACAGCAAAATGTCTGGTCCACAGCAGGTTCACAGCATGTATTTAGAAAGAGCTAAAGATCAGAGAAAAGAAAGGGAGGAATGGAAGAAGAAAGCGAAGAAGGAAGGAAGGAAAGACCAGTCAGGAAGAGGGTATAAGGCATGTTAAAGGTTCAAGTTGTAAAAAACTTAAAAAATAGGTGACATTCCATTAGGAATCCAGAAGATGAAAACTAATAACTGAGAAAAGAGAGGATGAATCATAGAGGAAACAGAATTCGAGATGAATGTTAAACCATGAAAGGGAATTTGATGGAGGAGGAGAAGGAAAATTGGGTCAAGAATGTTCATTGCAGCACTATTCACAACAGGCAAGACATGGAAACAACCTAAATGTCCACCGACAGATGAATGGATAAAGAAAATGTGGTCAATATATACAGTGGAATATTACTCAGCCATAAAAAAAGAATGAAATAATGCCATTTGTGGCAACATAGATGGACCTAGAGATGATCATACTAAGTGAAGTAAGTCAGAGAAAGACAAATATCCTAAGATATCACTTATATGTGGAATCTAAAATACGATACAAATGAACGTATTTACCAAGCAGAAATAGACTCACAGACATAGAAAACAAACTCATGGTTACCAAAGGGGAAACATGGGGGGAGGAGGGATAAATCAGGAGCTTGGGATTAACATACAAACACTACTGTATATAAGATAGATAACCACAAGGGCCTACTGTATACCACAGGGAACTCTACTCAACATTGTGTGATAACCCATATGAGAAAAGAATCTGAAAAAAAGTGGATATACACATATGTATAACTGAATCACTTTGCCATACACCTGAAACTAACATGACATTGTAAATCAACTCTGCTCCAATAAAAATTTAAAAAAGAAAGTACCAGGGGTTTATGAAGAGTGGCAGACATATTTTGGTTACAGACACCTTAGTTGCACACTGTTTTGTTTCATTTTTCCTCTGTGAGCGGTGACAGTCGCGGCTCTGTGAGATGTTGCCGTAACTCCCTCTCTCTGATCCTCTTCCAGGAACTGGCGGTTGGTCCCCAGCAGATTCCAGTGCTCAGCAGTGGCTCCAGGTGGACCTGGGCAACAGAGTGGAGATTACAGCAGTGGCCACGCAGGGAAGATACGGAAGCTCTGACTGGGTGACGAGCTACAGCCTGATGTTCAGTGACACAGGACGCAACTGGAAACAGTACAAGCAAGAAGACGGCATCTGGGTAGGACAAATTTTCTCATCAGCTAAATAAAACTGAGATGCCCTCATGGTAGCCAGTGAACGTTTCTGTCATTTTCCTCTATCCAGATTGCCGGTAGCTTGATAACTGTTGTGTACCCATTCAGAAATAATTAGACCATATCTAGGCCCTATCTGCAGCATGACGCCAGTTCCTAGGGAAATGAGGATGTCTGTTGCAAAGAGTTTAGCGTTTTCCTCCTTTTGTGGTAACTTGGGGATTTCATTGACTGGGCCTCAGTTCTTTCAGGGATAAAAAGAGAACTACAACATGGAAGTCTGATCGTTGACAAGAATGTATTGGTTGACTGAGTATGTGTTTATTAAATATTTGCCTATTCTTTTTAACATCTTTATTGGAGTATAATTGCTTTACAATGGCTTGTTAGTTTCTGCTTTATAACAAAGTGAATCAGCTATGCATATACAAATATCCCCGTATCCCCTCCCTCTTGCGTCTCCCTCCCACCCTCCCTATCCCACCCCTCTAGGTGGTCACAGAGCACCGAGCTGATCTCCCTGTGCTATGCGGCTGCTTCCCACTAGCTATCTGTTTTACATTTGGTACATACATAACTGAGCTAATTGCATCATGACAAGGTATGTAAAGTGCCTGGTACATAATAAGTAAATATTTAGTAGTGTATATATGTAAATATTTACTTATTATGTACCAGGCACTTTACATACCTTGTCATGATGCAATTAGCTCAGTTATGTGCCTCGACCAAAGTTGCCCAGCTGGTGCATCTTGGTCCGGTAAACCCACAGCCTGGTCTGACTTTAAAGTCATTGTGTTCAACTGCCTGTTCAAGTTTTGAAAACAATTAAAAGTGTTAAAAATACAAAACAAATGTAAAATTTAGAATGATTCTGCCTATATAAGCGATCTGCAGCTTGGAAGTAAAAGACAGTTTGGTGCAGGTTATGAAAAAAAAACTGTGCCTTCCACAACCCTGGACCCAAGCTCTTGACCCCAAAAGGTGGGTGAAAGGCTGTCCCCACATTATGAGGTGAGGAATTGGAGGTCGAGGCAGGGGCAAAAGGCACCCAGAGGAGACCTCATAGACTTACGCATCAAATAAAATAATGTGTTGGTTCAGGTCCCTTTTGCTTTTGGGAAAAAACCTCACCAGGTAATTTACTTTTTTCTAAATGTGCATAGGAGGTGAAGATTTAGCGGTTGCTAGCATTTGCTTTCCTTCTCATAATGTCCTTAATTGTTTTCCCTCTTAAATCAATCCCAATTACACTTTCAAAATGCTGCTGTTTACACATACATTTTTCTGTATTGGTCTCACTCTGCTGGGAAAACAAATTCTATTTTATATTCATTGTTATTTGTTAATTGCTTACCCATCACTATTCGTAATTGAAAATAATAGTAAACTGAGGATTAAGATTAGTTATGGCAGATTGAAACTGGAGAATATTATAATAGTCATCTTTATTCGGAGAGGCTTGTAATATTAGGTGGTAATATTTATGGAGAGCATGGGTTTTCTTCATTTTACAAATAGTCTTTTGGGGACTCTTCTGTTTTTTCCTCAATTTTGAAGCCCCCATAAATTTTACAGGGTTGTTTTTTTTTTTTTTTTTTTTAGTTTGTGTTTAGTTTGAAAAGAGAAATAAGCACACCTTCTATTTTGAGGCATAATTTTAAGATTTTATGCTGACTTGAGAGGGACAAATAGATGCGGTGTTATTTATTTGCTTTGGCATTTTCAGTCAGAACTGGTTGCTTTTCAGATTGAAGTTTTGAGTTCTTTTATCTAAACTTTTATAAAACCCTCAGTTTCATTTTCTTCAGAATCAAATGACCTGCTTTTGCCCTGTCCTGTGGATCAGGATGTATTTCAAGAATGGACAATTTCTCTGGGCTTGTGAACAGCGGGCATAAGGCCTTATTTCACTTTCTTGCCCCTGTTGGTTTGCCTGTGCTGCCACAAAACTCCAAGCCCCTTGAAGGCAGGGGCTGTTTTATAAGTCCTGGTAGGCTCCATGCCTGTTATTACTGGACACGTAGCCTGCACTATGTTTTGGATGGCTATTACAAGAACTGCAGAATTATTAGTGCTTACAGAATTGGAGGGGAGGACACTATTCTCGTGCCTGTCCCTTTCCTCACCTCAGAATAGCCTTGGCCTTTGGGAGGAGGCAAAAGATGCTGGGCGGGCAGAGGAGAAAAGGCAGGGAACCGTTGTGCACAGGAAGGCGGTGAGGGCCACCCAAGGCCTCCCCAGAGACACTTCCAATTCCTGCAGGGCCCTTGGGAGGGGAGGCAGCTTCAGGACCAACCTGTCAGATGCAAACCCCAGGAGGAGGAAAGACTTGGGGAGGGGTCTTCACCCCTCCAGTGACATGGGGCAGGGACATGGTGGTAAGTCGTGCATACTAACAAGGCTCAAATTTTGAAAAACAACGCGTGTCCCCTCGTATCACTATCGAGGGAACTAACGACTACCGAAGACCAACTGCACATGGCATTTGTACACAAATGCCATTCCGTATACATAAAAAGGTGTTATAACTTCTGGAGATTCAGGGTTCAGAGACCAACCCAAGCTCACATAACCAGACACTGGTGATGCCAGAATACAGACCAAGACTGATGCCTAACTATACTTGATTGCAGAAACTGTACTGTCTATTTCTTCTTTACTACACTTGAATTTGTTTTCTAATTTTCACAGAACTGATTTATCTTTCTCACCTTAGACTTTGCCAGGCCCACTCCCGAAGAATGTTAAACCCTATTGTGTATTTCATGTGCTGCTAAAATTTAAAAGTGAGAAAGCACTAATACTATCTAACTGTATCTCTATATGTTATAAATAGTGCTCAAACTCTCTGAAACTGTATAGGCCTTATAGAATACCCATCAAACAGTGACTCAAGAGTATTTTACCAAACATTTCATGAACATGTATAAAATCTGACTTGTGCCTAATTTGCATTGGTATTTCCACCAGATTATGTTATTGAATGAAAAGGTTACCTTGAGAGTTTTTCTGTTTCACAAAAGTTAATCCTGATAAACAAGATAAAAGCAATAGCCAAACAAGAGGGTTTTATGAAACTCTCTAAATGGTTCAACTTTTCAGAAAAAAGTCAGTACCCCAAAACATCAATACCAAGTATTGACTTAATTAAGGATTGTGTATCACAGAAATAGAAAAATCTCTTGAATGAGACTTTCACAAGGTCTTTTGAAGATCGTCAATTTTCAGATGATACGGAGTTTGTAATGTCTTTTAAAGTTGATTTACCAAGCAGTACAACTATAGCATACCCCTTGGGTAGGATATCAATTTGCTAGTACTCAAGAGATTTTATTTTATTTTGCAAACTTTATTTCAGAAAAAGAATCCCGGAAATATACCTGTCCAATATACAGTAGCAGATATCCGTGCTCTAAAAATCCAATTTGCAGAGTTTCTGAACTGGCTCTGAATGCAATGTTCACGAATGAGGCCAGCAGGCAGCCATGTAGCGATGCATTATGATTTATGAATAAGCCAGAGTCCTCACTTCACTAAATAATCAGGTGTGAAGGTGTCTCGGGGACAAACTTAGCAAGACTTTTAGAATCTTAGCAC
Organism: Physeter macrocephalus; assembly: GCF_002837175.3. Classification (NCBI taxonomy): domain Eukaryota; kingdom Metazoa; phylum Chordata; class Mammalia; order Artiodactyla; family Physeteridae; genus Physeter; species Physeter macrocephalus. The sequence goes on from NC_041215.1 coordinate 32,584,509, forward strand.
ATCCCAAATCCCTTTCTGGTTGGCTTGTAGACATGCCAAAATAACACACATATTAAGATTTCAGCTCTGAGCAGCAACTTCAGCCAACGTTCAGTAAAGTGGATCAATTTATTTGGTACGTAGCAACCTCTAGCTCTTTAAATCCACAGAGACCAGAGTCCTGTTACCAGTCGTTTTGAAAGATATTCCAGGAGAAACACTTACCGTCCCTATTATATGCACAGATTACCTTTTCAGCCCTGTGTCTCTTGTATGTCAGTATTCAAACCCTTCATGAATCCACCTATGTTTCCTGCATACAACATGTACATGTTCCAAACATACATTCTCCTCTATGGGCATTGCTACTTTCCTTTATATTCTGCTACTTATCACTCTGAAATTTCAAAGACAGCCTCCAATGTGTGTGTTTTAATATGAGACCTATTTTTATTTTTATTTTTAAATTTGTTTTATTGAAGTATAGTTGATTTACAATGTGTGTTAATTTCTGCTGTACAACAAAGTGATGAAGTTATACATGTGTATGTATTCTTTTTATGTTCTTTTCCATCGTGGTTTATCACAGGATATTGAATATAGTTCCCTGTGCTCTACAGGAGGACCTTGTTGTTTATCAGGAGCCAATGACACTGAAGTACATTATCTGAATATACTGCATTTTATTAATATCCAGTTTACAGTTTTCTCTTCTAAAATCATGTTGCCACTTCCCAAATATGTCAGCCATCTGGTCTTGTTTGATAGAATCCTTTGGCCTGGATGATACAATGGTCTCTGATTTTCTGTAGCTTTCTGGAGTCTGTCTATTATGAAAGGGCTTGCATATGCTACTTAACACCTTTCTGACATAAAGGTCAGTTGAAACAATGGATTATACATTTAGGTCATCAGTTTCTCAATTTCACCCTTGAGTGCCTTCTAAACGCTCTGGGAGAGGCTCTCTGATCTTCATGATTTATACACATTTATTGTGCCAATTTGGCCTAAAACATCTGGAGTATTGATCGCTGTCTGACATCGTGTTTTAAGCCTACCAATTTCAGAAAACAATTTAAGAGTGAGAATCTCATTACCATCAACATATATCTTTTCAACTCTCATGAGACACCGAACACCGTGCTGTGTATTGGGCATAACAAGGGGCTTGAAGATGTGGTTAATCCCTCCCATGAATGCACAGAACCATTAAGGAGGTGCTGCAACACAGCCTATGTGTAAAAGTAGCACCAATGGCAGTTCAGATACACGAAGCTGTCAAGGTGTGCTTGGGGGTATATGGGTGGAAGCTGCTTTGATGAATGGAAAAAGCAGGGACCATGTTTAAGTTCCTTTGGCTTCCTGGAAACTACAAAATGTGGTCTGCCTAATAAAAATTCCATAAAGGTAGGAAGGCAGAAAGAGGAAATGGTGGGGAAGGAGGAGTGTTCAAAGAAGAGTGTTACCTAACTGAACTTGGGTCTCCTTGCCCAATGCACAGCAAAGCCCATCTACTGATGCTGGGTTGTGATGGAGGAAAGTACAGTGTTTATTGCAGGCGCCAAGCAAGGAAAACAGGCAGCTCATGCTCAGAAGACCTGAAGTCCCCAACGACTTTCAGGGAGGTGTTTTTAAGGACAGTGTGAGAAATATGTGATCAGCTCATGCACAGTTCTCCAGCTGGTTGATGTTGAGGAAATAAGGTGATGTTCCAGGGTTCTCAATCATCAACCTTCTGGTTCCAAACTGTCTGGGGTCTACACACTGGTAGTCAGCATGCAGTTAACTTCTTCTACCTGATGGGACTTTTAGTATCTGCAAAATAACTCAGGGATATGGCTCAGGATGTTATGGCCCTTGAGGAGGAGCTAAAGGCCCTTGACTTTGTTTTATGGCTAAACTATTATTATTTTGTCTGGCTTGACTGCTTTCCTTTGTTTCTGCATATTCTCACTTCTCTGATTAAATTTTCTCTTTGGAACTCAGGGAAGGCCTAGGTGGCTAAGGCTTTCCTACGAACAAGAGGGGGTGACATGGGGGTCTGTCCCCAGGAAGGCCCCACAAGGTCCTGCTTGGTTTTAGGAGAAATGCTATAAGCAAAATCTTAAAGGAAGATGTATAAGTATCAAAGACACACAAATTAATAAATTTAGATACAAGATTTCCCCAATCAGTTATACAAGGTAAACCTGGAGAATGAAGCTCGCTAGAGATTGTAAACTACTAGTATCACCATATCTTCTTTGGCTGCAGACCAAAGCAAGTAAGTCATTGTGTGGTCATCATTTTGTTATAACATTTTTTTTGTTAAATCACAAAGACTACGTATAAGAAAATACTATTAGATACATTTTTCATAATTTTGTTAATAGTTTTTTCCTCTACTCTCTCTCTCGCACAGATATACACCTTAGCTTTTAATATAGCTATTCATTTCCTAGTTGGACATTGTTAAAAACTCTTTTGAGAGCTTGGCATGATCAGAATATTGCCCCTGATTTAATGGAGACCATCAGTGCAAGAGTGCGTCATCACCACGTACCAAGTCAAGGTGAAGGGAAATGCAGAGGCTTTTGATTAGGGTCAGATTCCAGTTTTACCACTGGTTACTCATATGGCCTTGAAAAGGCTACTGAACCTCCCTGGAGTGATCATTGTTTCCATCCATGGCAACATATATTTAGAACCTTCCAAACTCTTTGCATCCATTTCTTTACACTTCCCTGCTCAGAACCCTTGGTTTATGGGCTGCCTTGTGGGAATACACAGCAATAAACCCTGAGCTTCACTATGGATCCAGTTTAGACCAGACAAGTAAAAGTCTTCCAAACTTAATACATATTTCCCTTGAATCATCCTCCTGGTTCTGTGCTAAGCACTTTTGTTGACCTTTGATTCTCTTATCACTGGATAAAACTCTGCAGAAAAGGGGACAGAGAACAACTGGCCAATCAGCATTGTGGAAGCAACAGCTGGTCTTTACCCCAGAATCAGCAGGCTCCCACCAGCCCTCTGGTTCCACACTCAGCCCTTGAAAGGTCCTCACCGATGCCCATCTGTTTTCCCTTCTTAATGTTAGAATTTGCTGAAATGTTTCAGAGAACATCCCAACATGGGGCCTAGCCTCTTTAAGGAGTAAATGCCTTTCACACATTTACATATGTAGCATTTAAACACATCACATGGACAGAAGTCAACATGTAGTCTTCAGGATTAATATTCATATGGACACTTTCTAGGGGAGAGCAGATGTTTGCAGTCTCCTACTGACTGGTTGCATTTGTAATGGGAAGGGATCCAGCAGCTGATATCAAAGCAAGGAGGATGATCTGCTTAAAATTAATTCTTCTAAACCCACTGCTATTAAGTTGATCTTATTGTTAAGGTACTTAGTGGTTCACAGGAAACTTGACTCATAATTGTATTTCCAATATGTATAAACCAGTTAGGTTTTAGAACTACCCTCCTTAGGTCAGGAGAAATTGAAGTTAATATCTCAGCTTTAACATGTGGCAAAGCATTACATTTTCTTATGTAAATATATTGAATTATGTTAGCTAGGTATAATGACTACGAAAAAGAAATTGTAGCTACCTGTTATTCATTTAGTCTTCAACTACCGTGACTTTTTTTTTTCCTTTTGCTTTTTACATAGATTATTATCTCAGGTTTTAAGTCTGATAGCTAGATATTCTGTGACTTTGATAAATAACTAAAACTCTAGAAGACTCAGTTTCCTCCTCTGTTAAGTTGGTATAATGAATGTACTTAGCGCATATGATCTGTAAAGGAGAGATTCTCAAAAATGAATGTGTGTCAGAAAGCCCCAAGGGACTTATTAAGACACAGATTGCTGGGCCGCACCTGCAGAGCTTCCGATCCAGTACGTCTCGGGTGGGGCCGAAAATTTGCATTTATAACAATAGCTTAGGTGATGCTGGTGCTACTGGTAAAAGGACCTCACTTTGAGAACCACTGTGTAAACTATAAATGGATGAATGCCTGTGAGCTCTACAACATATAGATGGGTAACTGAATCACTTTACTCTACACCTGAAACTAACACAACACTGTAAATCAACTATACTTCAATGAAAAATTATTCAACTAAAAAAAATCAAATGGGAGCTTCAGATCATAAATAAATAAATAAAGGATATAATGACTATCCCTATTAGAGGTAGGTGCATGTGATACACCTGGTGAAGATACCCAGAGGACCCTATCTCTCAGTTTTCTTTCTTTTGAGTTTTGCATCCAAAATGGAAAGCAAGCTTAATAAGTCAGGCTTTCTTTCTTTTTTTTTTTTTTTTTTTTTTTTTAATAAACTGAATACTCAGTGGAGAAAGTAAAATCTCCTTTTGGTTACAGGCAAAGATAGTTACCCACCCAGGCTCATTAAAGACAACTAGCTAGGAGTCTTGTTAGCAGACAGAAGAGCTGGAAGAAGAGCCTAGGGGAGTTACTGATGCCTAAAGCAAAGGGCTCTAGTCCAAGGTCTGAAGCCCCAAGTGTCTTCTTGGCTCTAGCCAGATGGAAAGAGTCTAGGCTGGCGGGGACCTCAAGGAGGCCAAGAGTCTCTCAAGTGTTTTTAAAAAGTCCAAAGGAAAGTAGGCTTCATTAAGTTTATTATTTTAATGTTAGTGGTTGATATTAAGGAGAAAAGCATAACGTGGTAAACACAAGTTTCTATTCCTGTTAAGTATGTTTGCCAGTTTTGTTGGCCTCAATGTTAACAAAAAGAGAGAGCTCAAGGATTTGGTCTCGTGTTTCGAATCTGACCAGTTGCCATTGTTCATGTGGGGACGGTGTCCTCCCCACTGCCTTGTGACCAGCAGCACCACGGCTTCTGTGGTGGCTCTCTGAATTCCAGAGCTGAATGACAGCACTAAATTTATCTAGACGCTAGGCTTGACAAAAATTCTCTAATTTAAGGACTCCAGAATTATTTGGAAATGAAATAACAAGTCCATAAAGAAAAGGAACAGTGCTTTTTTGTTTTGTTTGTTTTTAAGTATTTGAAGGAGAGAAAAGGAGTCTGAAAAATTGGGCTGAAATTATTTTGACCTGAATATCATAGGTGCTTTGTTGTGTGGGAAGGTTGTGTGGGAACAACAAAAATTCTGTACCAGAGAATCATGGACCCCTAGCATCCTGTCTTATCTGCTTGTAATTTAGGACATCAAACATCTGCTAGGCACATTCTGCATGCAATAAATTAAGAAGACTTCAAGAGTAGAATGTAGAAATCCTTAGAGGTGAGATAAATACATGGAAAGGTACACAGTGAAGGGGTATGTGTAGATGGGCATACAGATGAGAGCATGAAGTTTCTGACTTGTCAGTATAATAAGTGCTATGAATTTTTTTCCCATTAGCTCTTTTGATCTGGCAATAGTTCATCCACCATTTTGTCCTATCTGTCCCCATTTGTGACACACTGAAATAACTGAGGGCCAGAATCCCATTAATGGACTGTGAAACCAAATAGAAGGAACTGATAAGGACCAAGGACATGAGCCTGAACAAGTTAGTGCCATATTCTAAACAACTCATCTGCCTGTGTGTGGTAACATCTGTGGATAAAAGGACTCTGAGTGTAGGTGAGAGAAAGGAGAGCCCTGAGTAGGGTAGGAATCCATGGCACACATCCACTCTTTTATTATTTTATTGTATTTCATTTTATTTTATTTATGTATTTATTTTTATTGAAATATCATTGATTTACAATGTGTTAATTTCAGGTATACAGCAAAGTGACTCAGGTATATACTGTATATACATATATATATATTATTTTTCAGATTCTTCTCCCTTATAGGTCATTACAAAATATTGAGTATAGTTCTTGTGCTATACAGTAGGTCCTTGTTGATTATCTGTTTTATATATAGTAGTGTATATCTGTTAATCCCAAACTCCTAACTTACCCCTCTGCACCTTTCCCCTTTGCTAACCATAGTTTGTTTTCTAAGTCTGTGGGTCTATTTTTGAGTGGGGATGCCTTTCTGCCAAAAATTTCTATGCCTGGGTCTCTCTTCCAGCCTCCCCTACCTGGTGCGTAAGTCTGTAGGTATTGTGTTTCAGACATCGTGTTCACGTGAGTGCTGTAAGTGCGTGAGAATTTAAGAAAGGATGTGGATGTACCAAGCCATAGCTTGGGAGGGGCACCCTAAGCCACCTGAATAAACAGAATATTCGGGGAAGATCCTGTGCTTTCCATCCATGCTCCGTCTGGAGGTCCACCCCTGGATCCCCATTCCATCAAGTCGGCTGTAGGTGATAAGAGCTACAGAAAGAGAGCAAGGAACACACATTTTAAATCAACTATACGTCAATAAAATTAATTTTTTAAAAAATGAGGCAAGGAAACTTCAGGGAAGAAACAGATTCGGGACCTAAGAGGGAACAGGAGTAAGGGCTCAAGAAGATCTGCACGGTGTTTAAGGCACCTGATTCAGAATCGACCCTGTCTTGTGTGACTTACAGAACATTTTAAGAGAGGTATCAAATAGAATAAACACAGGATTTGTAATTAAGGAATCTATACCCCCATCCAGTCCCTTTGTCTAAGTGATGTGTGCATCTTCAGGACCACTTAACCTCTCTGAGCCTCTAAGGATGTATCTTATTCAAAGGCATGCATCTTGTCCAGGCACATAATAAGTCTTCAATAAATACTGGCTGTGAATAAGTAAATACTATATCATTTTCAACACATACTCACTGAACATGTATTGTGACAAGTCACAAAATTGAGTTTTGGAAAAAATACATATAATACCCTTTACTTTCCCAGAAAATAACAGAAATGCCATCTGTTTGGCTGAAACACAGGACTTGTGTAGGAGATAAGGCAGGACAGGTATGTTGGCTGATGCATCTTCTGGGCTTGTTCAGGTAAATTCCTTGTTTATCCCTGTTGTTCTAGTGTAGTTTTTAATTGAGTCCCTTTTCACTCTCAAAAATGGTTTGGGGCTTCCCTGGTGGCGCAGTGGTTGAGAGTCCGCCTGCCGATGCAGGGGACGCGGGTTCGTACCCCGGTCCGAGAAGATCCCACATGCCACGGAGTGGCTGGGCCCGTGAGCCATGGCCGCTGAGCCTGCGCGTCCGGAGCCTATGCTCCGCAACGGGAGAGGCCACAACAGTGAGAGGCCCGCGTACCGCAAAAAAAAAAAAAAAAGGTTTGGTTTGGATGATAATTTTATGGTCAATGTACTTCTAGGGAACATTAATTCAGAGGAAGCAAATTATAATAAACTCAAGAGTAAGGAAGACTCAGAACATGTAGTACCTTTTGAATGTGTTGGACAAGAGAACAGGTAATGATATTAATTGATGTTGGATGACCCTTATCCAAATGTTAATTCAGGAGATGGCCAGCAATGATACTTTAAGAATTTAAAGTTTAATTATGATGACAGGGCTACCAATGGATAAGACTTTTTTTTTGTAATCCTCCAATTATTTTACAAGTTCAAGGAATCTATATAACCTTAGTGTGAGCAATAAGGCAGTAAATACTGAAACCCTACTTTCTAAGAAGTTCCTGGAGGAAGCATGTGCAGACAAACAAGGAGGGAGCTTACTTGCCTATATAAATTTTTGCTAAAGACAGAATGAGTTTATCTGGGGAAAGAAACCCAGTAGAAAGTAGATCAGCAAATAAGAGAAGAATGTACTTGGTTTAGAAGCGTCAAAGGATCCAAGTCACTCTTCTATTCAGTGAAAGTGTAGGTAGGGGCACATGATTATTAAACTGTCTTTTTTGGGCCACTTTTTACTTGCACACAGACTTGTAGAGGGTTAAATAGTGTCCCCCCTGGGACCTCAGAATGTGGACTTTATTGGGAAATAAGGTCTTTGTGAGTGTAGATAGTTAAGGATCTTGAGGTGAGATCATCCCGGAATTAGGGAGAGCTCTAAATCCAATGACTGGCATTCTTATAAACACAGGAGAGGACACCAAGAAACACGAGGAAGATCAGATAAAGATAGCAGAGACTGGAGGAATGCTGCTACAAGTCAAGACACCAAGGATGGCCAGGAGCTACCAGAAGCTAGGAAGAGGCAAGGAAGGACTCTTCACTAGAGCTTTCAGAGAGAGCATGGCCCCGTTGACACTTTGATTTTGGACTTGTGGCCTCCAGAACTATGAAAGAATAATTTTGGTTTAAGCCACTTAGTTTTGGTAATTTGAGTAGCAGCCCCCATCTCATGTGCAAGTTTGTGGATTCTGCTATGATCTCACATATGCATCTCTGAGTTCTTCCTCTACTGAGGAAGTGTAGGCACTGTGTAAAGCAGCTCCTATATAACAACCTCTCTTATTCCTCCACAGCTCCTAGCACAAATGCTACAACTTGTTCAACACAGCCATGACTTGCTGTGCCTTGTAATGCTTTTCCATCTTTAAGCCTTTATTCATCCATCACCTGGAATTCTCCTTCAATCTGCACCATGTCCCCTCAACACATACATTTCCACTTCTGCAGATTTTCTCTCATCTTTTAAGATCCAGTTCAAATATTATCTCAGGCCCACAACGACACGTCTCCTGAATCAGTCACTTCAAGTAGAAGTGATCTCTTGCATATCTGTCCTCCCTTTCCACTTTGTTGGGTCACCTCTTAGGACTTAGAGCAATTCTTCTATTTTCTTGTAATTCCTCCAAGTGTTGCTCCATTTGAGTTAGTCTTGTCCAAGAAACTGAACAGGGTGATTTTGGCAGATGGAGCCCAGTCTGATAGGTAACTCCATCTCTCTCTACTTTGACTTGAACAAAGTTTGGGGTTAGTAAATGCAAACTCTTACATACAAAATGAATAATCAACAAGTTCCTACTGTACAGCACAGGGAACTATATTCGATATCCTGACATAAACCATAATGGAAAAGAATATAAAAAAGAATGTATATTTGTGTATAACTGAGTCACTTTGCTGTACAGTAGAAATTAACACAACATTGTAAATCAACTAGACTTCAATATAAATAAATAAATAAATAATCCCCCCAGATAGTAACATGTTGACTATTTGCCCTGGTTGTCTCATTCCACAGCGATAAAACAAATATTCTCTAAAATTACTTTTCCATTATTAGAAATTTGACTTGAAAGCCATGCAATTGATGCATTTGCTAGGGATTATCTTTTGCCCATAGCTCATTAAAGCTGTCCTTCCATAGCACACATATTACTAGGAACAGCTATATGAAAGCTCCCAAGTGAAAAAGTGACCCACGCAAATGGCTTGGCATGAGAAAAATACCCACAGCAATGCAGTCACGTGATGACTCTGAGGTGTGGGCAATGAGTGAGCTAACTTGGAGGAAGCAGCCAGAGTTGTCAGGGGGAAGGAGAGGGTATGATGCCTCATTAATTTGTTCTTAGCAAACAGTTTTCAAGGATTTGCCGCAGAGTGATGCTTCAAGAATATGCTCTTTGTACATGACCAAAGATGATACGACAGGCATTTCAAAACAGTGATTGTTGGATTAATGACACTGCTGAGGAAAGGGGATTCATTATACCTAATTTGGAAGATTGTGAAAAAGTTGTCTACATGGGTTACAAGGTGGCAATTGGGCAAAACGGCTGGGCAAATGCAAGATGACATTATGGCACCTCTTCGGATGTCTTAGATATACAGAACCTTCTCTCACCCTTCATTATTTGAAAAATATGGAACAAGCCTGCATGTTTAAGGGCCCAAGTTCTAATTGAGTCTAGCTGTGTGCTGCTCTCTAGGAAGAATCTGGCCCTCTGGTTGCTACACAGTATTCCAGGAAAATAGGAGGTGTGACTGTGCCATCACAGTGCTCCACTTAAAGGGATTCCACTAAAACAGGGAAAATAACATGTTAGCACAGAGAACTTTATGGCAATTTCCTTGTAAGACTCACATATCGGACTTCCCTGATGGCGCAGTGGTTAAGAATCTGCCTGCCAATGCAGGGGACGTGTGTTTGATCCCCGGTCTGGGAAGAGCCCACATGCCACAGAGCAACTAAGCCCACGCGCCACAACTACTGAGCCTGCGCGCTAGAGCCCGTGAGCCAAACTACTGAGCCCACGTGCCACAACTACTGAAGCCCACGTGCCTAGAGCCCGTGCTCCACAACAAGAGAAGCCGCCGCAATGAGAAGCCCGTGCACCACAATGAAGAGTAGCCCCCGCTCGGTGCCACTAGAGAAAGACTGCGCGTAGCAGCAAAGACTCAACTCAGCCAAAAATAAATAAGTAAATAAATTTATAAGACTCACATATCTTTCTGTGATAATGCAAATATTCATCCATGGTCATTTGAAATTAAATAATGTGGAATTTTATTTATTTATTGTTTAAATTTTATTGAAGTATAGTGGATTTACAATGTTGTGTTAATTTCTGCTGTACAGCAAGCTGATTTAGTTATACACATACATGTTCTTTTTCGTATTCTTTTCCATGATGGTTTATCACAGGATATTGAATATAGTTCCCTGTGCTCTACAGTAGGACCTTGTTGTTTATCCATTCTCTATATAACAGTTTGCATCTGCAAATCCAAACTCCCAATCCATCCCTCCCCCACCTCCCTCCCCCTTGGCAACCACAAGTCTGTTGTCTACGTCTGTCTGTTTCTGTTTCGTAGATACGTTCATTTATGCCATATTTTAGGTTCAACCCATAAGTGATATCGTATGATATTTGTCTTTCTCTGTCTGACTTACTTCTAGAGAGTATGATAATCTCTACGTTCATCCATGTTGCTGCAAATGGCATTATTCAGAATTATTCCCTTTAATAATGTCATTTTTAAATATCTTAAGAGACAGAGTTCTACCTTTTTATTTACTTTTTTCCCTATGGGAATACATCCCTAATTTCATTTTTGTTTTATGTAATTTATATTAAAGTGTAATTTTACGATAACATTAGAGAGGGTTAGGGGTTCATTATAAATTCCTTTATGGCAATTTAAAAAATGAAATAGTCATTCTGAAGAGTGATGTCCATTGATTCTAAGATCCATGAGCACCATATTTATCAGACAATTCAGTGAATCTAGTGACTGCAGAGGGAATGAACTTCTCCTGTTGAAACTCATTTAAATATAGACATCTCTAAAATACAGATGTCCTCCCAGCAGAATGAATCACCTCCATATTTTTCTACAGCTGCCTTTTGAAGATAACATATCACACTTTATTCTAGTTTTTTTTTTTTTTTCAATCTGTCTCTCTCCCCCAAAGAGTGAGTTCTGAAAGGAGGCAGGAGCTGCAACTTATCTAAGTGTATGTCAGTAATGGTTGATGACAATGAGAATAACAATAATAATCTGTAGCAGCTGCAGCAATAGTCATCCGCCATCCTCTACCCCTGCCCCATTCACAGATTTTGCCTCTTTACTTCCTGAGCTCCCGTTTCCAGATCGGAGGCAATGGAAACGCTCCTCCTCAGGAGATGTTTTACCTGCCTGCTGCAGTGTTTGCCTTCCAACCAGGCCACTCTGTACTTGGGAGCTGCAGGATGGATGCTATTTCTGTAGTGACATTTCTTTCCTTCTTGGCAGTCAAAAGCAGAGACTGTTCAATACCAATCCTCATACTCTTGAATAAGAGAAAAAATGCTATATGTGTCATTGGAGGGATGCAGGATTTTCTAAGTGAAAGGGTCAGGGAAGCTCGGGAACATTAGACGAGTACAGCTCTCGGTTTCATTGTGATTTCTGTAGCTGCTTATTAGTTATTTATAGTCCACCCATTCTAAGCAGGATTGAGATGGCTTATGAAAAGGTAGATACTAGGAAAGTTTGAAATAAATCAATACATCAGTCTTGGAAAGGAGAAAATAGTTGTACAGAACAAAATAAATCCAGTGTAAGGCTAATAAAACAAATTAGATTGAGCACATGGCACGTTTCCCTATGACGAGTATCGTCTTTGGTAACATTGCTATTGCATGTGAAATACCGACATTTCTCTGAAAAATTAGAGAAATTAAAATGTAAGTATTAGCAATGTATTCCCTGGTTCCCTTTTACTTCTAGCAAACCAGCTAGATATTTTGCTAGACAGTAAGTGTTTTTTGATGGAGGATGGCATAGGAGTTTCCCAATTTTTCTCGGCAACTGCAACAAGCACAGAGGTTTCATTCATCAGCAAGTGGCCTGAAATGCCCATCCAGGAAGGGGCAGGAGTTGGAGGGGACAGGTGGACAGCAGTAGGTCACGAGAGATAGTGCCCTCGTTCAAGAAAGCTCACTTGGATAGAAGCCCTTGTTTTTAAAGTATGCAGAACATGAACTTTGTGTACTTATCTCCTTCACCACTGGTGGATTTTTGCTCGAGGGTCCCTATGGTAAAATCCAAAGACCACCCCTCCCCACCCTCTGCCAAAAATTAATTGGCTTCATGACCGACCTGTCTTGGTGATCCTAACCAGTTTTTCCAAGGTCATGCATGATTTGGAGGCTCATTGCTCTCCAGTGACACTCTTGTGTATGTGAAAATTACCACCAGTGTCCTACTGAAGGGGATGCAGTGATGCCAGAAGGAGCACGGGGTATGTAGACCCAAAGCCCTGCCTTGGAATCTCTGCTCCATCAACAACTTTCCTGTGCCCTTGGAGCAGTTACTGTACTTCTTCCCTACCCAATATGCTTTTCTATGAAATGCAAATAATGTTGTCTCTCATATCAGATTATTGGGGGATTAAAGATAAAGAATATAAGGTGTCTGTCGCACAGTAGATGATCAACAGAGGGTGGACATTATTAGCCCATTTTGCCTTATTCTAACTCATTTTGCATTTGCAAAAAGAATATTTTCAAGCCCTAGAGGTCAGAGTAAAGGAAACCAGCCTGTCCTTGGGACTATCCAGGTATTCAAACCATGGGCACTGATCAGAGACTTCTGAGTTAACAAAAGGAGTTCATTTTAACCATGTAAATATTTGAACCAATTCTTGTAACTGCTAAAAAAGCAACGTGGAAAGATACTCCAGTTGACTGCCTTTGAGTAAACCAAGTAATGCCCTACACACACACACACACACACACACACACACACACACACACACACGAGTCACCATGGCCAGTGATCAATATCAGATTTCCATTCCAAGACACCAAAACTAGAACTGTTGATCCTTCCTGAGGCAACATGAATGTAGTTAGCCAGAGGGTCAGTCCCATCAAAATTCCTTGCGGAAACTCTAGAATCAGATAGATGAGAGGTGCAGTATCAATCAAGGCCAAAAGGCCAGAAGTAAGACTGAACTTGGGGTATCAAATGGAGGCTTAGGCTCATGGAGGGTGGAATGGAATGAAACCAGATCTGGTCCAAGGTAGAGTCCTGAATGATCCCTCCAACTAGCTCCACTGGCTTTATGAACTTAGAGGTCAGGGGCAGATCAGACAAGTGCCAAGCCAAAGGTTGCCCTAGATATTCTTGTTATACTATTTGCAAATTTTGCGTCCTGTAGCCTCTTTATAATACTATTGTGTATGTGTGTGTGTGTGCTTGTGAGTGTGTGTGTTGGTAGATGTGCCTGTATGTTTGAGTCTATGTCTGTGTGTCTGAACGTGCATTTGGGGTACAGACATTCCTTTTCATGAGGGACTTTACTTTGCGATGCAGGTCACTTGGAGTGTTAGTAACACAGACCCCATAAGAGATACAGAGCCATGGTTCTCACCCACAACTGGTGCTGCTGGAGGACCCAGGGGGCCTTCTTGGTCAAGGCGCTTCAGTGGGCAACATATAAATTCACTGTTTGGGAAACGTAGGTTTTCAGACAAGGACTAGGATAAACATTTCCAGCCTCTGTCACAGGTGTGAGTTGCACAGCTGTCCTGTCCTCATCCAGGCACCGAGGGGCCATGAATAAAGCTCCCACTGTGCACACTTTGTCAACTGGAATTCCCTGTATGAGAACTGTGTCACTCCAGAGCTGCTCATCCATGCTTGTCTGCCTCATCCCAATTTTACTTTCTGCATCCAGGAAGGTCCAAATGGACGGCGGGGCACCTCTGCACATTCTGACTGTGCTAAAAACCCTCACTGGCTATGCCAATGGAGTCATAATTCCCCCTCATTTTATGGAGTACAAATTGGCACTTTGACACCCACTTGTGTCCCAATCCATCACTGCCCTTCATACCAGCTGCTCTTAGAACCTAAGAAATTCGACCTGAAAAGTAGAATTTGTGCCTGTGCTTCCAGGAAGCATCCAGAGATGAAAGAATGAGGGTCCCGAGGGCAATATGCCTGAGAGAGATGATAGCAAATTAAGGAAGAGAGAAGACCCTTTGGCAAGGATTTTAGAAGCAGCGGATGAAACTAATTCATGGGTTAGGGATTCTGACGTGAAATTGGAACTGGTGAAGTAGGTGTGTACAGTCTGGCTTATCTAGGTGACAGAGGGCTGATTTGGGAGCCTGGGACCTGTCTTCTGCTCCAGCAGCTCTGGATGGACTACACAAAAGTAATGGGCCTTCACATTTCCATTTGCAGCCTGAGAATAGTGAAAAGAACGGAGTCAGTCAGCCAGGATTTGGGTCAGTACAAAGTCAAATATCCAAGCGGAGAATCCAAGAGCCACAAGGAGACTAACCATAAAGTTTCAAATGTGTCCCATGCTGGCAACCTTCTCTCTGCCCCCATCCAGGGTTTAGCCTCAGGGGTCCCACACACAGGCTCCAATCCTTATTAGCTGTGTGAATTGGAGCAAGTTGCTTAATCTCTCCAAACTTTGGTTTCCTCATCTATAAAAAGAAGTGAAGAATCTTTTCAAATTATGGTTTTCTCTGGGTATATGCCTAGGAGTGGGATTGCTGGGTCATATGGTAGTGTTATTTTTATTTTTTTAAGGAACCGCCATAGTACCTGTACCAACTTACATTCCCACCAATAATGTAGGAGGGTATGCACCCCAATATTCATTGCAGCACTATTTACAATAGCTAGGACATGGAAACAACCTAAATGTATTGATACATCAACTGATGAATGGATAAAGAAGATGTGGTACATATATACAAAGGAATATTACTCAGCCATAAAAAATAGTGAAATAATGCCATTTGTAGCAACATGGATGGACCTTGAGATTGTCATACTGAGTGAAGTAAGTCAGACAAATATCATATGATATCACTTATATGTGGAAACTAAAATACAATACAAATGAACGTATTTACAAAACAGAAATAGACCCACAGATATAGAAAACAAATTTATGGTTACGAGGGGGTAAGGGGAGGGAGGGTTAAATTGGGAAATTGGGTTTGACATATACACTACTATATATAAAATAGATAACTAATAAGGACTTACTGTATAGCATATGGAACTCTTCTCAATACTCTGTAATGGCCTATCTGGGAAAACAATCTATAAAAGAGTAGATAAATGTATATGTATAACTGATTCACTTTGCTGTACACCTGAATCTAACACAGCATTGTAAATCAACTCTACTCCAATAACAATTTTAAAAAACAGAAGTGAAGAAAATTACCAACCCCAAAAGATTGGTGTAATTATTAAGTCTTATATCTGAGCCTTGTATATAATCAGGGCTCAACCAACGACACTTATCCATAGAGTTGGAGGAAAGTTTGAGGCATCTTACACTATGAGAGCCCAGCATCACCATGTCTGCTAACCAGTTAGAACTGTCTGGTCTATGTGATTAAAAATGACCATTTAAAAAAACTGGGTCGACATGTTATTAAACCGGATGGAACCAACCACTTGGCATTTATGGATACACAACAATTTTTTGTTTTATTTTTGAAGACTTCAGAAACTGATTTGGCTCCATTTGGCTCTGGAAGAGAGTTAAGTTTCACCTTCAAAAAAAAAAAAAAAAAAAAGTAAAACAGTCGGGCAGCCCTCCGAATGATTTATATAGAGTTCTTTGATACATAAAATCTCATTTTCTTCAGTGCATTTGTCAAAAGATTTTTCTGATGTGTGTCTTGTGTAGGACTTGGTTGGTGTAATCCCCTCAGCCTCCCACGTAGGGGGTGTATTTTTGCTGGAAGTTTCTCTTGGCAGGTCTTGGGATGCACATATTTGACGGATGTGTTGGTGTTCTTCCTTTAACTCCTGCTCTGTGAACTCTATATCATGTTTTACTTCTCTGCATATTAATGCCCCAGTCTTCACATGCAGATGAAGTGAAGCCATAAAACTCAGTCCCATCAGCCAATTAGGATTCATCTGACAAGTGACTGTCTTTTGCGTGTTAACCCAGGAAGGGGAAAAAACAGCATCTTGTTTGCCTTTCCAAAAATGCACCCCCATAGAATAGAAATTGCATATGCTTTTTGCTGGCTTAGGCATAATGTGATTTATTATATGGGGAAGACAGATGAGAGATTTTTTTTTTTTAAAAAACATGCTGCGAAGGCTTTAAAATTATTTACTGTCCTCCTTATCATTAGGAAGCAGGCATTATCTGATCTATATCTCCCGATTTTTATGGTGAAACTCTATTTTAAGATTCATAATTTTTAAACATCGCCTGATCCTGCACATAAAATGCACACTGCATGGAGCAGAGGGATGTCTGATGGATGTCCAGTTGCCTTCTCAAAAGCATATTTGAAAAGTGGAGAAAATGTTTCCTAACAGGATGTGAAAATTGGATCCTGAAAAAGTGGGTACTGCTTAGAAGAATATTTGGAAAGGGATGGCTGTTGAATTTATGTAGCGTGAACATTTAAAGTAAAAATTCAGATCTTCACCTTTGGGGTCATGGTGATTAATTTCCATTCCAAATGTAACTTTTCTTATCGCCAAGAAATTCAGTAAATATTCCCCTGTGACCAACAACCCCGTGAGCTGTTGGCAGAATTAATAAAGCTGTCAAGAATTCTTTGGAATATTGCACGTCTCTTTGCATGTCATTTAATTGTGAAGTGTAAATATGCATATGGCACATCAGGAAGACTAAATATATTAGTCTTTAGGGCTTCAGCTTCTGTTTCTACACTCATTTATCAATTTCAGTTAAATTAGGGGAGCGCATTTTAAGACAAAAATATATAAAATTTATGTAGTTTTCCAGGAGAATGACTTGCATTGTTTATACAGCCTAAGTATCTAGGGAGAAATATATATTTTTCTAATATGCAGCTTTGGATAATATAAAATGTTCTGTATATAAGATTATGTTCACAGCTTGGGAGAATTTGGGGAAAATGCTCCTGGCAAGCAAAGTGTTTTTAAGAAGAAAAAGTAGAAAACCCAGGAGCAGAGGGAAAACATAATGCAACTTAGTCTCTCACACTTTAAAATATGCAGCTTCTAGGGCATATTCTAACATAATCCAAGTGAGGCCTCTCTCTCAGGAAGATTCTGGTTATACAGTGGGACAGGATAGATAGACTGAGTGAGAAAGCTTCTGGTTATGTCAAGATCAAGCTCAATTCTTCAAAGCAATGCCTTTCAGTACAAATGAAACTTCATTTCAAAGGAAATGAGCTTTGTTTTAGAAATAAGTTCACTTGTACCATATTTTTACATTCCACAAATACGTGATATCATAATTTGTCTTTCTCTGTCTGACTTAAAGACATAAAAAGCAAATTTGTACTTACCAAAGGGGATAGTGGGGTTGGGGGGTGGGGAGAGAAATTAAGAGTTTGGGATTAATGTGTACTCACTACTATATATAAAATATGTAAACAACAAGGACCTACTGTATAGCCCAGGGAACTATATTCAATATCTTGTAATAACCTATAATGGAAAAGAATCCTAAAAAGAGCATATGTATATGTATAGCTGAATCACTTTACGGTACACTAGAAACTAACACAACATTGTAAACTAACTATACTTCAATTTTTTAAATTAAATTAAAAGATAAAAGAATTTTTAAAAAAGAGAGAATGACGAAAGTGAAATAATAAAGATGTATGTTGAAATTTAAAGCAAAAAAGAGAAGAGATCAGCTTGTTCAAAGAGTAAACTTGGGGCCTTACGCCCACCTAGGTGCTCCCCACACGAGTTGAGTCACTCTGTCTTTGGGGAGATAGATATTGGCAAAGACAAGAATAAATCAGTGCTCTGTGACTGTCAATACTGTTTTTGCTTTGAAACAGGCAAGAAAGAGAACTGCCTTTTTAAAGAGAGTAACAAGAAATTTGTAAGTGGTTATAATTGAATATGATTAAAATATAAGTATTGACATTTTTGTTTTTCTTTTTGTTTCTTCCTTTCCTCTGAGTATCAGTCTGAAGCAAAAGATCAACATATTTTCTTTGTTGACCAGTTAGTGTATACTCTGTATTGTTATAAATATGAAATTAACTTTGAGCAAAAGATAAGTATTATTGTCTCATTTTAGAGGTAAAAAAATTGTGGTTCATAGAGATGAATAAGTTTACTCCAATTCATACAATGAGGCAGTAATTCCCCTGACAATTTTGCTTGGGGCACATTACAAATGAATATCATACTGCAACATATGCCTACATACACGAAAGCTATAACTCACACCAACCAAGGTAAAGAACTTGTGTGTTAATGTGTGCTCTCTCCTCCACTGTTAACAAATATACTTTCTTTTTTTAAATTTTTATTTTATATTGGACTCTAGTTGATTTATAATGTTGTGTTAGTTTCAGGTGTACAGCAAAGTGATTCAGTTATACATATACATGTATCTGTTCTTTTTCAGATTCTTTTCCCATTTAGGTTATTGCAGAGTATTGAGCAGAGTTCCCTGTGCTATACAGTAGGTCCTTGTTGATTATCTATTTCATACATAGTAGTGTGTACATATCAGTCCCAACCTCTCAATTTAGCCTTTCGTAACAACATGGACGTCTAGGTTCAATTCAGAGCATGTGATACACACCACCCTCTTCCCTTCCAACCAGACTCCATCCAGCACATCCCGGGGGTCAGAGCTCACATTTCCAACCTCTGCCCATACTTTCTCCCATGCTCAGCTGACCCTAGCCCATCAGGCCTTCGTCCCCACACTAGTCCTGTCCCTGGCCCATCTTCCCCAAGGAAGAGGCACCTGGATGAGGCCTGCAGAGGCCCAGGAAATGGGTTTAAAGAATTTTGAGGTCTGGAGACCTGAAAGAATCATGGTCTAAACTGGGATGGAGGAGGAAGAGCAAAGGTTCCAAGTAAGCTCATCACCTGCCAGACAGAGTCCTCACGTACAGGGAGAAACTCAAGATAAAGAGGGTCAGAGCAGGGCCCTGTAAAACAAGGGAGCCCAGGATTGGGGTCCCTCCTTCCTGGTCTAAGGGAGATACTGCAGCCTGGAAGTCGTGATTGAAAGGAATTGATTCAAACTAAGGTCATGTGACTCGAAAGCTGGTATTTTAAACAGTCTACCTTGCTGACTTCCTAGTGCTTTCAGTAAAAAAAAGAAATAAAAATGTGAACCTGGCTAATGATTTCAGAAACAAAAGCGAAAAATTTCAAGCATCAGGCCTCAGGGCAGAACCCTGAGGTCCCTGTGCGCCCTTGAATAGTGGCCACAGACCCCAAATCAGAGCTTCCATTAAACTGAGATAGGTTGATAGGTTTCTTTCTTTGGGGTCTTCTTTGAATTGAGCCTTTGGAGCCCAGGGCCACTTATCTGCAAGTTGTGCCTAAGATAAGATGTTCAGGGCTCTGCAGATTTCCCAGCTGTGCTTCCAGTGAGTGACACGAGCTTTGGGATGCTTTGTGTCTGCCACCACTGGGAAAGAGCGGCCAAGATAAATGCCAGGAAGAGGGATTTTTCTCGCCTGTAGTTTGAACACCGAAACTGATGAGAGAAGGGCCTCCACAGACTGACCCCAAAAGCAAATGCAAAGCTGAACAAGAGCGAGCCCTGAATCTAAGAAGATAAGGCAGTTGCACAATTGGTAACTGGCTGTAGGATATCCATCTATTCAAGTCACAACCTTATCCTACAGCCTACACTGGCGCCAAAAAACGTGTATCATAAAAATATGTCTCAAGGTCTCCACTATTAAAATAGGTCAAGACATCCCATCAGATTGAAAGAAAATAAGGCAAAGCCTGACTCAGTTGGAAAATGGAAGGTGCTGTCTGATCAGATAGATAGCCTACTTACTTAAACCATGTCGACGTGTATCAATAAGGACAAAGCAGTGCTGGAATGGAGGAAGCAAAACAGTCTATACATTAAAAAATTTGCGAGTGTAAAGAAGACGTCTCTAAATAATTTTTAAAAATCAGATGTTAGATTACTCAGGAGGGAGTGTGGCAGTGATATTGCATAAGGACCATGAGTTGCAGGTCATAGGCACACCCCTCTTTTGCAAAATTGTGGTGAGGGTGGAACAAAGGTACAGCTCTTAGGTCAAGGACTGGCAGAGGTGAATGTCTAGGACGCTAGCATTCCTTAAATGTTCCAAGACAGCTCAGGGTGACCTCTGTCCAAGCTGAATACCTGAGTTATGTAAGTTTTTAAGGAGGTGAATGAGAATACCTGTTGCGCTTGTGATTTGGCAGTTTTTAAATTTGTAAATTCAATGACTTTGTGTCTTTTTAGACCAAGGCAAGATGTGGCTGCATGAAAATTTCCTCTCAAAAAATTATGCCAGTAAGTTCGTGTGTATCATTCTTTTTTAGATTCCACATAAAAGTGGGGGGGGGATAAATTAGGAGTCTGGGATTAACATATACACAGTACTGTAGATAAAATAGATAACCAACAAGGACCTACTGTGTAGCACAGGGAACTCTACTCAATATTCTGTCATAACCTATGGGAAAAGAATCTGAAAAAGAATGGATACATGTATATATATAACTGAATCACTTTGCTGTACACCTGAAATGAACACAACATTGTAAATCAACTGTACTCCAATATAAGATAAAAATTAAATTTAAAAAAATCATGTCAATTATTCATGTTCCAAAGACCAAAAGGTACTTAACCGGCCATCTCAAAATGACTGAATCAAAATGTCAGACCCTTTTTTCTTCTACCCCAATGTTCCCACCATTAGAATCGGTATGCTTATCACACTATACACACCCAGTGTTTGCTTCCAAAGATAAGGTCATCAGCCCCATGAAACAGAGCTTCTTGACTGCTTGGTTGTGTCAAGGAATGGGTTATTTTTGTCTAGACCCATTAATTGTCTCAGTCCTTGGAGATGCTGTGTAGGAACTGGGTAGAGTTTCTGTCCCAAAGACTGGACCCCCTCCTACTTCACTGTACAAACATAATTATTCAGTGTCGTGATTTGGGATGGGTTGGAAAACATTATTAGGTGTGTCCAGAGAAGGGAAAGATGAGACTGGGTTGAGTAAATCACTTAAAATGAAAAAAGAAAGAGAATAGATTCTAGGAGAGAGGAATAACCAGAGACACAATTAGGGAGCACAGTGAGACTTTGTGAAGGAAATAATAGTCCACGGCGGGCGGGCAGGGTGGGGGGGGGCGGTGACATTCTGACAGAGCACCTTCAGGCCACAAGACAACAGTGGAGGCAAGCTCTTTCGTCTGAAAGGACTGGGGTGGGGTGCGGCTACACAGAGAGAAAGAGGAGGTCTGGGGCAAAGATGAGACGTGATAAAAGCAGGGTTCAGAAAAATGCCTCACTTAATTGCATGCACACACAACTGATGGGAAGAGAAGAACATGGAGTCCAGGAACTCTGAGACGGGTCTCTGAACCTGTAACTTTTCCGTTTTCATCTGGAAATCTGGCCTCCCAAAGATACAGCTATCATTCTCTCCTTCTTTTCAAATTGACTCCATGCATTTTTTTAAAACTAGTTTTCTGTTTGAGAAATTCATCTTAGTTTTCTTTTTAGGTTTTAATTGAGTGTGCCTGTGACATAAACCTATTTTTCTTGTCCGTCCTATAGATAGCTATCATCAAAAATTAAGCAGAGAAGGAGCTTATTTCTAAGATATTTTTCATTTTCCCAATCCTTGATCTGGACATCTAGTTTTCATTTATTTTCTTGAGTTCAGATAAGATGGATTGCTTTGGCTTATGAAGTAGGTACTTTCTATAGCAATAAACTTTACTTTTAAATATGTTATGGAAGTGGATAGAAAAGGTCTTTAGTAAGGACTGGCTGGGGCTTCCCTGGTGGTGCAGTGGTTGCGCGTCCGCCTGCCGATGCAGGGGACACGGGTTCGTGCCCCGGTCCGGGAGGATCCCACACGCCGCGGAGCGGCTGGGCCCGTGAGCCGTGGCCGCTGAGCCTGCGCGTCCGGATAGAATGTGCTTACTGAAAGACAATCTGAAGGCTGAGAACTTTTCAGAAATCATCTGCTCTGCCCTTCACCTCTTTAGAGGAGGGCAGAAAAGAAAAAGAGAAACAGTAAGTTAAATCATTAAATTTTAGAGTCAAAATAATATAGCTCTAGCTTTATTATTGCACAGAAAAGGAAGGAGTCAGTGAATTAAATCAATTTTAATACAGCTTCCTTGCCAGTCATTAGCTGTGTGTTGATGATAAAATTATTTAAGTTCTCTGAGCCTCTTTCCTCATCTGTGAAATTAGATAATAGTATTTACCTTACAAGACAGTTGAAATGATGAAATGGTACAGTGTATGTAAAACACCAGTCGTGAAGTAAGCGTTGAAGAAATCATACCTATACACTATTATTTAATTAACATTATTTTTATAAAAATAAATTTGGAACATGACAGCAAAGATTCTTTGCTTTTGTTTGGAAAAGTAAAGAATTCAATGCGTGAATCTGCTAAAGACTCTAAGCATGAGAAAATGCATGATCCCGGGGGTCATTTCTTCATGAACCTTAGCTCTTGAACTTGTTCACTGAAAGAGGTGATGAGACATAGAAAGAGTGGTGAGAGTCTTGATTCTGATATTTACTAGCTGAACGGCCTTAAGAAAGTCACGTACATTTTCAAGGTGAGACGTTTATGAGTATCAAATGCAATATAGTGTGCAATGTACCCACTATGTTCATTAATTTCCTGTCCTCAGCACCTCACATCTAACATTAGAATGCTACCACGCTTTTCTACTTACCAGGCTTATTTTGGGTTCAGAAAATATAGTGGGTGATGCAGCAATATATTGTGGGTGATTATACTTACGTGAACTAAAATTAAATATAAGTATCAAGGAATGGTTTCCTGTTAAGGAGCAGTGGTTGAGCAGTGGGTTTCTTGGTAGCTTGAAGAGAAAGACAGACTTCCAGATTTCCCTGTATTGAGTATATCATCTGCTTCCTTGATTATATCATCTGTCAGTCTCCAGACCTGAGACTTAGAGAGCTTTTCTTAGCCCTGGCCATTAAAGTTGCTGACCAGAACAACCCAAATTTCTATTTCCCACTCACAGAACCAGAGCTGGGCTTCTGGTGTGGTCTCAGCTAAGAGACTAGTGGGAGTGCCACTCATAAAATCAGTGCCCTTTGTAGTTTACTTCTTATCCTCACCTTAGCTCTGAAAGAGACATTATTTATATCAATATTGTGGATGTTGACGCTGCAGTAACTTGTATACATCACAGAAGAGCTGGTGTAGGTGCACAGATTTGTGTGATTCTGAAGTATATAAGCCAGGGCTACCCCAAAGAAACAGAAGGCAAGCTACATACGCAAATTTACATTTTCTTGTAGTTTCATTAAAAAAAGCAAAAAGAAACAGTTGACATTCTTTTAATAATATATCTTATTGACCCAATAAACCAAAATATTATGTCAATATATAATAAGGTAAAATTATTTATTAATCAGATATTTTGCTGTTTTGTATTGTCTTTAAAAGAGAATCTCTTTTTAAACTCCTTTTTTGATGTATGATTGACATACAAAAAGTTGTACGTATTTTATGTATACAACTTGATGAGTTTGGAGATATACATCATGAAACGATGACCACAATCTATTCCATAAACATATCCATCACCAAAATTTCCTCCCACCCTCTTTATTTATTATTATTTGGGGGTGGGTTATAAGAACACTAAATATAAAGTCTACTTTCTTAACACATTTTAACTGTGACACACAGTATTATTAACTATAGGTGCTGTGCTGTGTAGTAGACTCTAGGGTTCATTCATCTTGCATAACTAAAACTTTGTATGTTTTTACTAATACCTCCCCTGGCCCTGGCAATCATCATTCTGTTCTCTGGTTCCATGAGCTTGACTATTTCAGACGCCTTATATGGGTAGTATCCTGTAGTAATTGTCATTCTGTGTCTGGCTTATTTCACTCAGGGTGATGTCTCCAGGTTCATCCATGATGTCACAGATGTCATGATTTCCTTCTTTTCTAAGGCTCAATGACATTCCTTTATATGTATGTACCACTTTTTCTTTATCCATTTACCTGTCCGTGGACATTTATGTTGCTTTCTTGTCTTGGCTCTTGTGAATAATGCTGCCACGAACACGGGAGTGCAGATATCTCTTCAGGATCCTGATTGTAATTCCTTCAGATATACACCCAGAAATGGAATGGCTGGATCATCATGCAGTTCCATTTGTAATTTTTTTGAGGACACTGTCTTCTGTTCTCCACTTGTGGCTGTAACAAGTTACATTCTTGCCAGTAGTGTTCAAAGGTTCCAATTTCTCCACATCCTCACCAACACTTATTATACTTCGTGTTTTTGATAATAGCCATCCTAACTGGTGTGAGGTGATATTTCATTGTGTTTTTGATTTGCATTTCCATGATGATTAGTGATGTTGAGCACATTTTCATATACCTGTTGGGTCATCTCTATGTCCTCTTTGGAAAAATATTTATTCTATTCCTTTGACCATTTTTAATCAGTTTATTTGGTTTTTGCTGTTGAATTATAGGAGTTCCCTACATATTTTGGATATTAATCCTTTATCAGATGTATGGTTTGCAGTTAATTTCCTCATTCTACAGGTTGCCTTTTCATTTTGTTGTTTCCCTTCTTGTGCAGAAGTTTGATGTAGTCCCAACTGTCTGTATTTTTTCATGTTTCTGTGCTTTTGATGTTATATCCAAGAAATCACTGCCAAAACCAATGTCAAGAAGCTTTTGCTCTCTGTGTTTTTCCTGGGAGTTTTATGGTTTCAGGTCTTACATTTAAATCTTTAATACATTTTGAGTCCAAATAATTGACAGGTTCAATGTAACCTTTATCAAAATTCCAATGGCACTTTTTACACAAATAGAAAAATAAATAGTAAAATTGGATATGAAACTACAAAGACCTTGATTAGCCAAAGCAGTGTTAAACAAGAAGAAAACCTCAAACTGGAGGCATTACACTTCCTGATTTCCAAATGTGTTACAAGCTGCAGTAATCAAAGCAATATGGTAATGGCATACAAACAGACATATAGACATGAAACAGAAACGATAGGTCAGCAATAGCCCTGCTTATATATGGTCAACTGATCTTCAACAAGGGTGCCAAGAATATACAATGGGGAAAAGATAGTCTCTTCAACAAATGATGTTGAGAAAACAGAATGTTCACGTCCAAAAGAAGGAAACTGAACTCTTACCTTTTGCAATAGCACATTGTAATTTAGACGAGCAATGTCAATTGCTCAATAACCACATATAGAATTGCCAGGTGGATGCTTTCACTAAACTGCGGTGCCTCTCTAACAATCCCCCTCTTTTTACACATGCCACATAAAGCATCTCAGTTATACACTACACTTTAATTTTCTGTTGCTCATACAGGCTTGAAAGGGACCAAGCGTTAAAGAAAAAAAATCCTCCTTTATATAAATTTCCCTGTATTTTTTCCAATAATGAGTTTCTAAATATCATGATCAGAAAATGTATTTCACTGCCATTATCTTAAAAACTTAATCCACACAGTCAAAGCACCATGTCTGCTTATGGACCCCTGAACCCAGCATGCTCAGCCTTTGACCTGAGCTCCTACTTTCAAAAACAGTAGAGGACTCTCCAGCATGGGCCCAGATCCTGCTTCATTGTTTTCATGGCTCCATCATCCCCTGGCTTTGGATGGCTCATACTGAAATATTTGTGTCTGTTTAATTTCTTCTGACCCATTACTCTAATCTCTGGTCACTTTGTAATCTGTAATCCCTCCTCCTGGGCCTGCCTTGTTTCTTTTTCTTTTCTTCTGACTTGATTCTTGACACACTGCTTACCTTATCTTCTGAGAGAAGTACCTCTTTACCACGACTTTTCTCACAGCTTGCTGGGCCCTTGGAACTATTTTTCAGTCTCACCCATCATCTCTAGTATTCATTGCAATTGCTGCTTGTTCACTGAGCTTTGGAACTCCACGCGCTGCATAATATAGGTCTCATTAGATGCCTTCCCCAGTGGCCTAGGAGGGACTCCAGCTTTGTACCCGATCATCAGCTTTCTCCTCACTTGGATTCTTCATGGCACTCTTATTTGTCTGGCCAAGCTTTGTTGCCAATGGAACTGTCTCATGTCTGTCAAAAGTTTATTATTCTTCCCTTAATTTCAAGTGCTATAAGGTTTCTCAGAAATAAGCCCAGCATCCTTATTCAGCAAACTTCACTTTGAAACATCTGTACTCCTGAGAAATATTTTAAGAGCCACAAAAGTCAAAGGTATATGAGAACAACTTCTTAAACAAGAGTTTCCCCATGAATTTAGATTTACCATGTGTGATAGAATGCAGTACTGAGGTTAACAAGCCCAGGGACTAGGAAATAAAAAGGAAGGAAAACACATAGCGTATGCCTTAGAACATGGCAGTCAAGCTTCTGATAGGAAATGAATAAAAACAAAAGACCTTCAAAAGCAAGATGTTATCTCTGGTTTTAACGTAAAGAAATGTTTGGGGCTTCCCTGGTGGCGCAGTGGTTGAGAGTCCGCCTGCCGATGCAGGGGACACGGGTTCGTGCCCCGGTCCGGGAGGATCCCACGTGCCGTGGAGCGGCTGGGCCCGTGAGCCATGGCCGCTGGGCCTGCGCGCCCGGAGCCTGTGCTCCGCAACGGGAGAGGCCGCGGCAGTGAGAGGCCCGCCTACCGCAGGAAAAAAAAAAAAAAATGATCCCATTAAAAACCTAATTAAGAAAATAATGCATCAGCCTAGCTCTCATTTGCATTTATGAAAATATGCCCCTCAGTGTATTTAAATTATACCTACATCTAGTTAATGTCAAAATATGGATTCCTCAAAACATGTACATGTTCAGATTATGGACCCAACCCAAGTAGAGGCCATTTCGGCCCAAACTTCCAACAGTTCAAGTTGAGTCTTAGTGAAAAATATGTTCCCTTTTGGGGAATTTAGGTATTTTAACCAAGTCTAAAGTTCAATTAATTAAACATGTGACATTGCTCCTTCCCCCAATTTCATCTATGAGAAGGGACTTAGGACTGTTCTTCTCCAGGCTGCTCAGGAAAAAATATTTTGGGGGGGATTATTTGGGGGTGTTACACATTTAAGGAATAATACAGACAAATTAATGTGTACCCACGGGAAAAGCAGTAGGACAGTAAGCATATTAGAACCAAGTCAAATGGAAAAGTGTGAAGAATATTACAGATGTCCAATCTAAAGGCTGTTATTCTGTCAGGATTGGAAGTAGGTGACATGCAGTTCCCATGACAAGAAGAAAAAGCCATAAAAAGGGACTTCCCTGGTGGCAGTGGTTGAGAATCTGCCTGCCGATGCAGAGGACACAGGTTCGATCCCTGGTCCTGGAAGATCCCACATGCCACGGAGCCACTACTGAGCCTGTGCTCTAGAGCCCACGAGCCACAACTACTGAAGCCCGTGCACTCTAAAGCCCATGCTCCGCAACAAGAGAAGCCACCACAATGAGAAGCCCATGCACTGCGATAAAGAGAAGCCCGTGCACTGCAACAAAGAGTAGCCCCCACTCGCCGCAACTAGAGAAAGCCTGCACACAACAACGAAGACCCAACGTAGCCAAAAAAACAAAAACAAAAAAAAGCCGTGAAGAAAAAGGGACTCAGGAAACATCATCCAGCTGGACCATCTCCTACAGACGATGGGGCAGACACAAGATGGAGGAGTTGAGCTGAATGAGCTTGAAGGGCCCCTCCAGCCTGGAGATTCTATCACAAAATATTCCTCTCCTGTAATCACATGTCAAATATAAATGTTGCTTCCTGGGATGCAACCAAGAACAGACTGCTTTTAATCATGTCAGAAAAGGGGTTGCCTGCTAGTGAGGAGTTTGTACCTTGACCTGGGGCTAGTTTTATCATAAATCATCAACAAGGCACATTGCCATGCAAGGCAGGGTTGGCCTCGGCACATTTTCCTGGCCTCATCTCATTAGATGAAAAGTGGAAACCCCAGGCTGTCTTTGGCCTTTGGGCAAGGAAGCTTTTATTATTTGTACTAGTCATGAATAATCTGCAGCTAAAGAAGAGAAACCATAAGAGTCTTATAAATCACAAGTCCTGGTGGTGAGTTTGCCATATTTTCAAAATGGATACAATATTCAAGAACTATGCAGATACCTCAACAGTTTATATGCTTATTCCTGTCTCTAGGAAACCCCAGTATTTATTTCTTATATAAGTGATTGGGTACCACCAATCCTCCTTAACTTTCCACTCCAAAAATTATACTATATACTACTGTGTTACATTAAAATAAATATTGAGGCAATCATCTTTATTATTATTATTATTATTAACAATGACCTTAGCACATCAGTTAGAAATAGGTTTATCTGCTAACAAGAACAGTTTTACGGTGTGTGTGTATGTGTGCACGCACGCGCGTGATTATTTGTCTTTTGCAATTAGAACTCTCACTACAGGAAATTCAGGGCTGGTAGAGCAAATGTCAAATGACAAGTAAGTGCAGTAGCTAGGATGTGAATCTGGATTTGTCTGAGGTCAGGGCCCATGCCTTTGCAATCATCACCATGTCAATATACAGAAGGAGCCAGCCTCAGGAATCAGGTCATCCCGTAACTGACCTTGTTACCTTCCTGCCAAGGGCCCCTGTGTTTCAGTAGATGGAACATCAATGTTCTTATTCTGTTAGGCTCTCAGTGCCAGTTCATCCTCCAGTGGATATTTGCAGTGTTAAATGTAATTAACACTAAGAAAGCTAAAGGAAATTTTAGGGTTTAGATGACATGTTTTACAAATACAGATGAAGCCAGTCCTTGAGTTAGAAGGGATAATAAGATCATCGATTTGCTCAAAATATCCAAGATCATCAGGCCTAATAGACCCAATGCTATATTTAAGGAGAGACATTGAAAATAACAAGCTCATCATAATCTTTAAGCAGATTCTGCCCATTTAATTAATTCCCACAGAAATAGTCATAAATTATTTTCAAAAGAAAAAATACTGGAAAAATGTAGTCATTCAATAAAAAAGGAAGGCATTTACTCCTACATTGAAGTAATCCAAACAGACCTTAGAAAACAGTTACCTTTGCCTAATTATTCATGATAGTCAACTTTATATGGAAATTACCAAATCTTAGTACCCCGTATGGCCAATCGTGTGTTTGCTTTTCTGTCCACAATTAAAACAAAGCCCTAGACAGACAGTGACTTCAACATTTTCAGCAAATTAGAAGAAATCTTGAACAAACAGGACTCAAGAGGATGATACAGTATCTTTCCTGAGTAATCAGAAGTTTAAGATGATGTAGAATGGTTTCATCAGACCCAATCCTGTCATTCCAAGACGCGGTTTCTTTTTTTTTTTAATTTTATTGAGGTATAGTTGATTTACAATGTTGTGTTAATTTCTCCAAGATGTGATTTCTGACTGAAGAATGGTGACCTTTGACAAACAGCTCAAACTAAATTACAGAGATACATACCCATATTGAATTAAGAGTTGGTTTCCACCCCTTGATTCTACCAATGCATTGAATGAATCTCTTTTTCCTCCTTCCTTCCAATCATCTTATTCTTTTCACACTTCTCCCTTTTAATTATGTCCTAAGTTCTGTACGAGAAAGCATTATACCTCCTTAAAAGATGCTCTGCCATAATTTACCATGTGTTTTGTTTATGCCTCAGGTTACATAATATGTGTAAAGTTTGTTTCTTTCATTCTTACACTTTTACATTCAGTATTTAGGGAAGGATCCCTAGGTGTCAATAGTTTGGCATCATTCTCTCTGGAGAACTAAAAAAGACAGGTTCTGGGAGGTGCCATTGTTAGCTGCCCCAAAGCCCAGATAGAGCTAAAGCTAGAATGACCATATGCTAGTGTTCCCGGGACAGTACTAGTTTATGACTATTGTCTGACCATAGCTATTTATGGTGAGGTTTTTCATCTTCAGATGTGCTGGTTTGGCGAATTATATGTTCGTTCTAGTTAGAACCATAGGAAATGTGGTTTCTTAAGTTGGTGACCATGTCAGCCTGTCTTCCCATGTGTAGTAACTAATAATTAAGAAACCTCAGATCGCATAATTTGACAAGGTAGTGCCATTGTTCTTATGCAAAAACGAGCTCCAATGCCTAACAGAAAACAGAGTCCCCACCTAGAGTGCTCTGTGCAGCATTAGCTTGCATAATAAAAGGAATGATAGCTAACATCTATTGATTCTGTCTTAAGTACCAGGCTGTGCGAAGGGCTCTCAGCCAGCATCTAACCCTCAGCGACAATCTTAGAAGGTGGGCATGTTGATTTCCATTTTCTTACTGAGGACACTGAGGTTCTAATATGGGAAGTGAGATGCCCAGGGGGCCCAACTATAACCTCAATGGAACTGAACTAGGGGATGATATTTATGGATTCATTATATTAAAACAGTTCTACTCACAAATTACACAGAAGCTGTTCTCACTTCGTTGTGGATATGGTGGGGACAATGAACTGGGATGGAAGGATGAAAGATGGGGCAGGGGTCACAACCATTGTGTTGGATGAGTTTGTGTGGTTCCCCACTCTCTCGTGGAATCTGCTGGATTCACGGGCTCCTCCTAGCATTCTCTCTGGCCACCCACACTCCACCCTTCCCAGTCCCTACATATGCACATGATTCTTTGTCACCAGAGAATGATGTGTGTTTAAACTTTTTGTCCCATGGCTTTCAGGCTTCTAGCATCATCCTTCACTTAATTCCCAAACCTATAGCTTAAACATCTATCTAGAGTTTGCTTGTAGAAAACTTAGTATCCCCACCTATATCAGAGAATTTCTGTTGATGGCTTTCGAGACCTGACTGCTATTCTTAATCTCCCATTCTATTTTTAAACTTCTTTTTTTCCAGCTTTATTGAGATGTAATTGACATAGATCACTGTGTAAGTTTAAGGTGCAGGTGTTGACCTGGTACCATTACATATTGCAAAAAGATGACCATCATAATATTAGCTAACACTTCCATCATATCACATAATTACTATTTCTTTTTTGATGTGAACATTTAAGATCCACTCTCTTAACAACTTTCAAGCCCCACTCTCTTTTATTTTTTTAAATTTTCATTTTATATTGGAGCATAGTTGATTAACAATGTTGTGTTAGTTTCAGGTGTACAGCAAAGGGATTCAGTTACACATATATCCCACTCTCTTTTAAAGGTCTCAGTCACCTTCTCTGTGATCACTGCTTGCTAGACGTTTCCTACAATACCATTTGAACAAGGCTGTTTATTGGACAGAGTGGACTTTTACTGAAACTTTGAGGAAAATGTAGAGTGATCATAGCATCAAAAGGAGACCACAAAACATTGAAGACTGAGTGTCACTCTCCCTACGTTCATTTGCTGTTCTCCACCTCTGGATATCTTACTTGGCCTCTCCCTTTGTAAACCCCCATTCCCTGGAAACATCAAATCCTCAAATCAAGTTCCTTCCCTTATTCCATCTTTTTACATGGTCCCAGGTCCCAGGAAAAAACAAAATTATTTTTATCTACAGCTATTAAACAAGTCTAAAAGCAACACACAAAAATATCCCTGTATATCAGAATAATCACTTCACCCGAAGGTCAATTCCTTTTGCTGTTATTATACTCTCCCATTTAATGGCCTCTGTCTATACTTTCCCATAACCACTATATTCATTGAGCTGTCTTCCTAAACAGAGGAGTAAGCTCTCTTTCTTCTGCTACCATTCTAGAACAAGGAAATCCTGACATCAGCTTTTAAGCTAGCAATTTTCTTCTAACGATAGAAATAAAATGGATATAATTAATCACTAAAAATGTATTTATTGAGTACCTGTAATGCTTCAGGAACGTGGCAAGGATTACGGGGCTACAAAGCAGCATAATATGTAGATCCTCAAGGAGCTTTCAAGTCAGTTGAAGACAACATATTCTCCAAGAACAGATAAAAAGGAGAAAGAGCATAAAAAGGCTGATGCTTCTCCCACACTCCCTTCTCCTACCCAGTTAGACAAAACTAGTTTGAAGATGAAAAGGAAAGCATCTATGGAAAGAAATACGTTCTTTAAACTTTACATAAATTAAGTGAAATTAATTTGATGCCTATTTATTTTCCAAATCCCCATCCCTGGAGTCAAGTGATGGCTCCCAAAATAAAATACACTTTGCAAAAAAAGTATTTTAAAGCTATTTTGTTAAATATCTTAGCGCACTCAAAGTAGAAAGCATAGACTGATGAAAAACACTTTACCATGGAAAGTTTAAGGTGAACGATTTTGGCTCAAAAGAGATAATTGTTTTGTTTGGATTTTACACATGGAGGTGTTTGAAAGACTCCCATGTCCATAAAGCTGGTGTCATTCTGTACGTCAACCCCAAGGAAAAACCAGCTAACTGGGGAAACTTGGCCAAGGCAGATTCTCCTGGGACCAATTACATAAGAACAGGAGAAATGAGAGTTCGCTTGCTTTCTTCTGTGGTGGTTTCACACACCCGCTGCAGGTTTGTTGCTGACCAAGTATGGAGGCTGGATGGGATCTTTCAAGCAAGAAAGTAAAAAGCATCTTTTACAGCTGTACTTACCCAGGCTCAGGCCAAACACCTGGCATCTTTAGTAACTAACCCAAGCACTTCCTCACACGAACGTGCAATTCCTCCCAGGAGCCCTGATGGCATGCCAGCAATCTACCATGTTTGAAACGCAAAGACTCAAGGCAGCGTGGTGTTCATGCTTTCCAGACAGGTTTCAAAGCGTAAACAAATTACATAAGCACAGATTCTAATGAGTGTAGAAACTCAGTAAGGGCACAGTGTATTACTGATGGCCAAACAGCAGGCTTTGAAATCAGATACACTTGCGTTTGAATCCAGCTTTTCAAGAGCAAAGTAGCTGAGTAATTTGGGTCTAACATTTATGAGAATCATACTATGAGCCTCAGTATACTTAGTTCTAAAATGGGAATAATATTCGTTCTGGGGTTTACAAGTGATGGGTATGAAGAGTCAGGTGCTCAATAAGCTATAGCCATGTGGTTGAAATAAAAGTGATGTATAGCATCCTCTCAGAATTATTCTCCCTTAATTCATCACTGGAATTGCCTGTGATGGCTGGTGTATGGCATGCATGCATTCTGACTGGTCCAAATCTTTCCAGTATATATATTCATAGCATCGGGCACCTCTTCTCAATTTTTCACAGTTGAAGTTTTCTGTTTATTCCTGTATGTAGTTGAAATGTGTCTCCTACCAGATATAAGCTTCTTCAGGGCAAGCACCATTTTTTTGGTTATGTTTTGTTTTGCTTTGTTTTGTTCTTTGCATTGGTAGAAGCAGCCCCAGGGCGCACAGAGGTGCCTAGCCCATGATTGGCACACACAGATATTGATCAAATGAAATTTTACAACCTTGCAAAAATAATGTTTTCCAATTTCACAGGTGAGAAAGCTGCAGCTCCGAAAGAACCATTTTCCTAAAGTGACATCGGTAATAAATGGAGGGCCTGAGATGCAGACCTAAAAGTGATTATCTAGAGTCAATACAGTTTCTATTAAGACAGACAATGTCTCATTACCATCCTCTTCTCTTACAGATGAATAAACAGAAGCTTAGAGGATGTTAAATAACTTTCCCAGACAGATGTTTGCAGAGCTAGGGCTCAAACCCAGGCCTCCAAGTAGATGTCCAGAGCTGGTTCTTTCTAACCAGTTTTCTGTTCATCATAAAAACCATTCTCAGGGGCTTCCCTGGTGGCGCAGTGGTTGAGAGTCCGCCTGCCGATGCGGGGGACGCGGGTTCGTGCCCCGGTCCGGGAAGATCCCACGTGCCGCGGAGCGGCTGGGCCCGTGAGCCATGGCCTCTGAGCCTGCGCGTCCGGAGCCTGTGCTCCGCAACGGGAGAGGCCACAACAGTGAGAGGCCCGCGTACCGCAAAAGCTGGGCGCGTGAGCCATGGCCTCTGAGCCTGCGCGTCCGGAGCCTGTGCTCCGCAACGGGAGAGGCCACAACAGTGAGAGGCCCGCGTACCGCAAAAAAATAAAAATAAAAATAAAAACAAAAACCATTCTCAGGATGGAGCCTTGACTGTCCTCTCTGCTGTTTGCTCAGGATTTGTTTGGCCCAGGCAGGAACAGTTCTTTTTTTTTTTTTTTTTTTTTTTTCCCCCTCAATGATCTAAAGGAGTCAGTTCCACCAGAGTCTTAGTTTGGCCTGGCATTGGATGGGAGGTGGGCTTCAGCTGCCATCTGTTTGCTTGTTCTAGTGTTTGCTGGACAGCGTTTCCCCTGAATATGTCTGACAGGCAGTAGGACCTTTTTATCACCTGAAAGTGTCCCTCGGGTTCTACCACAATAGGGTGTGGGAGTGTCAGGCTGTTGAACAATTAAATAAAAGAGATTGCAAGTTTCACCGGCTCTGGAGCACAGGGGTGAACAGTCTAGCCGTAGGATCTGCTGGGGCGCCCACCTGAGTGCCACGGCTGCAAAGATCCTGACAGATGTGCCTTTGGAGTCCAGGTGTAGGCTCTATGAGTTGTGGGTTCTTGGAAGCCAGGAGGGATGCAGGCTTCAGTCAAGCATCTCAGATGTAACTTTTCCATCCTGCCAACTGAAATAAATTCAGAAGAAGACAGGAAACCGACTCGGTCCTGGCAATATTAATTTTTGCTAGGAAGCTTTGCCTAGTCCACTGAGAATAGAAGAGGGGATCTCCCGTAGGCTAGTTCCAGTAACTGTACTTGAACTCTGTTCACTCTAAGTGAAGTAAGGCAGACAGAGAAAGATATCATATGATATCACTTATATATGGAATCTAAAATAATAATAATAATACAAATGAACTTATTTGCAAAACAAAAACAGACTTACAGAACAAACTTATGGTTACTGGGGATAGGGGGCAGGGAGGGATAGATTGAGAGTTTGGGATTGACATGTACAAACTACTCTATTTTTTTTTTTAGCATGTCAACTTTTTATTAAAGTTAAGAAACATTAATCTTACAATTTTTAGAAGTACATATGTATGTCTTTTTTTTTTAACATCTTTATTGGAGTATAATTGCTTTACAATGGTGCATTAGTTTCTGCTTTGTAACAAAGTGAATCAGCTATACATAAACATATATCCCCATATCTCCTCCCTCTTGCGTCTCCCTCCCATCCTCCCTATCCCACCCCTCTAGGTGGTCACAAAGCACCGAGCTGATCTCCCTGTGCTATGCAGCTGCTTCCCACTA
>NC_041215.1:32620324-32625475 GCF_002837175.3 Physeter macrocephalus
GTTCTTCAGAACCTTTTTTTTTAGATTCCATATATATGTGTTAGCATACGGTATTTGTTTTTCTCTTTCTGACTTACTTCACTCTGTATGACAGACTCTAGGTCCATCCACCTCACTACAAATAACTCAATTTCATTTCTTTTTATGGCTGAGTAATATTCCATTGTATATTTGTGCCACATCTTCTTTATCCATTCATCTGTCGATGGACACATGGTTGCTTCCATATCCTGAGTATTGTAAATGGAGCTGCAATGAACATTGTGGTACATGACTCTCTTTGAATCATGGTTTTCTCAGGGTATATGCCCAGTAGGGGGGTTGCTGGGTCGTATGGTAGTTCTATTTTTACAAACTACTGTATTTAAAATAGATAGAGACTTCCCTGGTGGTCCAGTGGTTAAGAATTTGCCTTCCAGTGCAAGGGGTGCAGGTTCCATCCCTGGTTGGAGAGCTAAGATCTCACATGCCTCACTGCCAAAAAACCAAAACATAAAAAAAAAAAAAGTAATATTGTAACAAATTCAATAAAGACTTTAAAAATGGTCCGTATCAAAAACAAATCTTTAAAAAAATAAAATAGATAACCAACAAGGACCTACTATATAGCACAGGGAACTCTGCTCAGTATTCTCTAATAACCTAAATGGGAAAAGAATTTGAAAAAGAATAGATACACGTATATGTATAACTGAATCACTTTGCTGTACACCTGAAAGTAACATAACATTGTTAATCAACTATGCTCCAATATAAAATAAAACTTTTTAAAAAATGATTTTCTACAAAGAATAGTTCTGGGGGAGAATATTAAAAAAAAAAAAAATACTAGGAAGCACCAGGATAGCTGAACTGGTGGAAATATCCAAATATTTCCTTGCCAAGTGGTAAAACACTCAAGTTATCCAAATAGCCCCCCTTACTTTGTTTCCATCCTGTCCCCTCCCCACCCTGTCTTCTCTGGACCCACCATGTAAAAGGTACAGCTAAGAACCTCTATGACCCATTTAGAATTGGTTTCCATACTGTGATGCCAGAACTCTGGTGGGCAATAACTTATTAAATATTTTAAATACTACTCTGCTTCTGAAATTGCTTTGACTTCTCTGGTTTCTCTGTTAGACCATAAACATTTTGACGGCAAGAACTGGGCTTACCTCACTCTTTCAGCCCTCACCCCTAGCGCAGAATTGGAAACAGCCTGTGTTCTCAAGAAATTAGAAGACACAGAGCAGCTTTTCAGTACAGTTTGCTATTTTAAACCAGGTTAGTGGTTGAAGTGTGAATATATACGTTCAATGGTGTGGATGTGTATTTTATGCTCCAGGGACCATGGCTAGTTTTCATTTATAAGATCACAGGCAGCCTTCTCTTCGTCAGTCGTTATTACCCAAATGCTTCTGTAAAACTGGAGTCGGTGCAATTTCACAAGAGCCACAGAATTAGCTTCATGAACTATACCAGCTTTGGCAGCTTTCCTGTTTCCTGGCACACCTGGGAATATGCGGGACATAGGATAAGCATTCTTCTCAAAGAGTCGGCGTAAGTGAAATTAACTATACGCTACGTAATACACACATTAAGCAGTAGGGATTATACGGAGTCTTTTACAATTTCCTGCCCACTTTTATATGCTGCCTTGCATCTCCCCTGTTTTGGACTTTTCCTCCTTCCACACGCTCATAAATGGAATCCTGGGTGTGGGGTACCTGTTAAAGCTGTTTGAAACATTTACACGTTTCCTAGAACATCATTAAATGCAGGGAGTTTGGTCACTTGCGTACCTTTTCATCTGGAGCTGGTTATCCATTTTAAATACAGCAGTGTGGACATGTCAATCCCAAACTCTCTAACTATCCCTTCGCGCCCTTCCCCACCTCCCCTGCCAGGAACCATAAATTTGTTGTCTCTAAGTCTGTGTGTCTGTTTCTGTTTTGTAAATAAGTTCATTTTTAGCATTTTTTTTAAGATTCCACAGATAAGTGATAGTCGATACTTCACTTTCTCTGTCTGACTTACTTCACTCAGTATGACAATCTGTAGGTCCATCCGTGTTGCTGCAAATGGCATGATTTTCTTCTCTTCACTGG
The DNA here is from genome assembly GCF_002837175.3 of Physeter macrocephalus. Classification (NCBI taxonomy): domain Eukaryota; kingdom Metazoa; phylum Chordata; class Mammalia; order Artiodactyla; family Physeteridae; genus Physeter; species Physeter macrocephalus. The sequence goes on from NC_041215.1 coordinate 32,622,415, forward strand.
CTAAGTAATACTCCATTGTATGTATGTACCACATCTTCTTAGTCCATAGATTTTCAATGCCCCAGAACTCCACTGTTTCTCCTCCCAGCTGACCTGGCCCCCTCTCCTCCAGAGGGTGCTCCTCCAGGGAGAAATTCTCCTGCCCGGGGTTTGCACTGCACTCTCAGCTGCTCTTCCAGCAGATTCAATAAATCCTGTGAAAGCTCTGGTTTCCACTAAAGCACCCTGTTAGCTGAGTAGAATAGAGGTTGCTGTGTAATGAAGTCCAGCTCACAAGCTTGTTGCCCGAGTTTAATGCCTGCAGGGATCAGTTCGCTTTTCTGCACCCTTAGCCACAGACCCCAGGCTAGCCAACCCATAGATGTGTGTGCCTGGCCCTGAGGGATGAACGGTGCTCCCACCATGCACGAAATCCTCACCAGGAAAGCAGCCAGTGTCTGATTCTTACCCACACAGAGGTCAACGGGGTCATCTTGGTAGAAAATGAACAGTCAACAATATCAGCTGTAACTAGAGGCTTACAGGTTCTAGACACTGGGCTAAATATGTTCGCAGTTTCGTAATATTCTATTAGGTATGTTGTCTCATCCCCATTTTATAGATGAGGAGATGGGCTCATGGTTTTAATCTCTGACAGCACGCAGCCTGTAAGCAACCTGGAGTACAAGAGCGCAGGCTAGGATGTTACCTGCTAAAACACATAAATTAGGGATGATGGATGATTTGCGGTATTAGGTTGGAAACTTGAAAGTACATTCTTCCAAGCCCTATCCTGCCTATTAATTCTCTGTATTGTTCCTGCAGTTTATAGTGATGATGACTGCCTCACTGATTCATTGTGATTTTAGAGAAGCACGAATCAGACCGTGCCTAGGTTAAAAAAAAAAAAAAAAGAAGGATTAACTATATAATATTGGGAGTATTTTAGCTCCATCTAAGATGAGCAGCAATGTATCTACAGTTTTAACCGCCATAGTGAGTGTCCTGGTCGTTCTGATGTACCTTTTGATTTGCCATCAGTTACAAGGAGCTACTTCTAGCCTAGGAGCCTAGAAACTACTCCATCCAAACTGACCTTTGATTCCTGTGTATCTGACTACTAGGGTCTGCTTTATTTCCATAGGGAAGGTAACGCCAATTTGGATGTAGTTGTTTCCTTTTTAAGCGACAGATTCAAGGGGAAGCTACATCGACTTTGCTCTGGTGTTCAGAGCTATAAATTTTTGAACTTTATAGTGAATATTGCATACTAAAAAACGAGGAAAAATCATGACTCCAGTAAGGTCTAAAGATGAGATAATTTAATACTAAAGCCAAATTGCTACGCAGTTAAGTACCAGATTAGCACAACTTTCCGGAGGCATATTCCTCATTACCTTTCCCTGTTCAGTTCATCAGTTACAGTCTCACTCTAAATCAAGTCAGTCAATTAGCCAACAGGTTTTTACTGACAACTCTTTATACTGGGAACTATTCTCAGCCCTGGAACTTGAACCAGTCATATATAAGTCCTGCCCACATAGAGATTGTGTCCTTCCTTATAAAAGGACATTTTTCTTTTCTTTTTTTTTATTGAATTTTTTTTAATATCCCTGTAGAGTCTTTTCTCTTATTTTAATGGAAGAGCTATATAATCTGATAAATACTTTGCTTTTTGGTTAGCATTCTTCAAGGTGTTTCAGGTGATGGTAAAAAATAAAACTCATGGATTCCTGCTATTTTAACTGAAATATTTCCCTAAACCTCCCTCTCCCCAGAGATTCTCCAACCTCTCCTCCTGCTTTATTTACTTCCTGTTATTTTATCACTCTCTGAAATTATTTGTTTATACCTTTACACATTCTGCCCATCTTTCCTTCACTGGATGTAAGTTCCAGGGTCACAGAAGTCTTTGCTTAGTTTGGTGGTATGTCATCAAAACCAGAACAGGGCCTAGAAAATAGGATGCACTCAAACAATATTCCTTGGATGGATAAATGAATGAATAAATGAATGGATATTGGCCACAGATTCAGTAGAAGAAAATTATACACTGGATGAGAGGTTAAACAAAGATGGCTTTTAGGCTCCTCTATCTAACCATAACATTTTAGGATTTTACCATTCCATTTCCTGATTACCACTAATAATAATCACTTCTTGAGCCTGCAGTATATGAGCAAGGTGCTTTGGTGGCTAATGATCCAAGGACACTGTAGTCATATCAAAATAGAAGTCAGCATTGACATTTACTTGTGGTGTTGTGCTAAGCGTTTCAGTCTTCAAATATTTCTTGTGTGAAACAATGTTCTCCCCCTTTGGCATCTTCTAATGACCATTTCACTAATTACAGATACCTTCCATTTTTGCTAGGGACCCCTGAATTGCTTTCCTCAAAATTGTTTTAAATGAAGTTGGTGACTAGACTATTGTCAACAAAAAACTAGAGAAATTAATGTAGTTCAAGTTTTCAGCTGTCTTAATAGTAAGTGATAATCGATATAAAATTGGTCTCCCATGGCTTAAATCTATGGCCATTTACAGGAGTGTGTTTAAAGAGTATGAAAAAGTATGAGTTTGTGTATACAAACTTGTCATCAGTCCCAATAATATTAAAACAAGAGCCTAACAATTGAAGCATCAGCAAATTGGTTTGGTTTTAGGAGAAATAAAAGGAAGAAAAAAACATGCATTTTTTAGCAATTATCATTATGTATGTCTACAACATAGCTAGACAGTGGGCCAAGGGAACAAGGTACTCAAAGTATGTTATTTCCTTTAAAATTTACTGTAGTCCTGCGTGATAGGTGTAGCATCACCATTTGACAGATGCAGAAGCTGAGGACCGGAGAGATAATGAGGAATTGAATCTGGATTTTGATCCAGATATGCTCCCTGTACCATGCTCTTTGCATGTTGCAACACTGCCTCCTGTGGTCTAGGCTGATATTACACACAGAATAAAAGCGTTAAACGTGTTGGGTGTGTATATCCTTTCACCTAGTGATGTGCCTTTGGAGATACAGTCCTCAAAACTTATATATATATATATATATATATATATATATATATATATATATAT
>NC_041215.1:32625666-32635666 GCF_002837175.3 Physeter macrocephalus
TTATATATATATATATATATATATATATATATATATATATAAAATATACATATACATATAAAAATATATATTACATACATATTTGTTATACATATGAACACATATATATTTTCTTTCTGGTGGTAGGATTATGAATGCTTCATTATTTTATCATTTATATTTATTGTTTTAAATTTCTACAAAGAATGTAAGTTACATTTTAAATTTGTATTTTAAAGTTTCTGTTGGGCTTTTGGAGGGCATCTATAAATCTTTGGAGACTGATTTCAAAGAGGGAACTGCCTTGGAACTGCTTCAAGAAGCAGAATATTAGCCTGGAGAGTGACTGATATGCCTCAGCATCGCATATCTGAAGATAAACTATCTTCATCAAGTCAAATCCAATGTGCCTTCCACTTTTGTTGCACTTCCTACAACTCAGTGGCTAATAGAATGCCATATTCAAATAGTATTGAGCTACTTAATGTGTTTTTCCCAGTGTGTTAAGTTTGAAAATCACTATAGAAGTTATTGCTACAATTATTTTCCACATTCATCTGCCCAAAGAAAGGGAAATCAATTCAGTACACATCTTGACTGCAAGTCTGTTATAAAAGATCCATTGTCTGCATCTACTCTGTACATGGATCTTTGAAATTAGAACCCACGATGCAACATACATTTTAGAAGAGTGATCTTCAACTGCCAGGCAGGCCCCAGGACTATTTGAAACATGATTTGGGGACCTCCAATTCAATCTCCATTTCTCACAGGTCTTCACCTTTGTTTAGGCAGGTTCTAGACCCAATGATCTCACCCGATAGCTCGGTGATCTTCAGTAGGTCACTTGATCTTTTTCGATCTCAGTTTCTGATTGTGTAAAATGGGAACTGTCACATGTGCAGTTCATTCAGCAGGGATTTTTATGATCTATGTTGGTCACAGTGCTATTAGAGGAATGTGTGGTTATTGCAGGATCCTGAACAGCAAGGTTATCTAAGTTCACAGAACGGCCCCACTTTCTGTTTTCACTTCTTACTTGCTATAGGCACTGGTAAGTCCCTGGACCTCCCTAAGCCTCAGTTTCTCTGTTCTTAAAGTAGATATGATTACATACATCCCTCACGGTTGTTGTGGATAGGAAATGAAATAATATGTGTGAAGACCTTGGCACAATGGCAGTCACAGAGTGAGTGGTCCATGGCTGTTAGATGCAACTATCTGAAGATTTAGATGCAAATCGTTTTCAATGATTTCAATGTCGGTTCTTGTGTTTAGGTTTTGTTATTGTCTTTTGTTGAATGATAGGATAAAAATTACACACATCTGTGTGTATGTATTTGTGTATTCATTATGGGAAAATTGGCAAGGAGAAAATGGGGCTGGGATCCATAATTCTATCACTGCTATCTACTATCATTTTAAACTACTGTTAACATTTTGGTGCTTTTCTTTTTTTCATTTTTATTAATTCTGTAAGTATTTTCATAGATATAGTCATACATACTTCTGCAAGTCTTGTTATACATACTTCATTCAGTAACAAAACATAAGTACTTAATCTTGCTACTACAAATATTGGAAAGTTTTAATTAATATTTTCATTATATAAGTAATTATACATATATATTTTATTTAGAAACTACAGATAATAAATTAAGAAAATTATAATCATTTGTAATTTCAGTACTAGCATTTGAAGATATTTTCTTCTGGTCTTTCTTTATATGCATACATCTATGATTTAATCTAAGGTACTAGTGATTGTAAGACCTACCATTACTTCCTAAGACAGAAAAAAAAAAATGCTACCAAATCAACACTGACACCATGCTTTCTTATCACTTAGAACTTGTATTTTGTATGTCTTGAAATGACCCTCTTCAATTATATAGGCATAGGTTTTTATCATTGTGTCATTCTTGTGCACACATAAGAAGAAAATAGATGCAAAATAAAATTGATAAGATATTTCTAAAATTCTTCCACATTCAGAGTTGGTCTGTCCTGACTCACCTTTAACATATTCATGTCTATATGTCCAACACAATGTTATCTTCTGGGTTGTTGCTTTTCCATGTAAACAATGGGTTTTCAATGCTGAATCATTGTATAATATTTTACGATTATTTGAAATACCGATTAAACTCAACTCTTGTATTACCAACAACGGACATAGCTAATAGAGTGACAAAGCTATACCCCAGCTCTGTCCAAATCTACACAATTTTTATGTGGCCAGTACAACTACACAGTGGCCAACCAGGAGCCGTTGATGGGGAGATGCACCCTGATCTCAGGCATGCTACAAGGTGAAAAGCATATACAGCTTAGAACTAGTGAAAAAGGAATATTTTACATATTTTTTCTCTTAGACTGCTTTATTTAACTTTATCATTTAAAACATTTCCATTCCATATTAATTTGGGAACATTTCCCAGTATCTTTAAAATTCTTCAAAAAAATCATTTTTTTCAAAGTATTCAACAAATGTAGAGCCAGGAAACCTTAGCTTTTGAGGCCTTCAGAACACTAACATTATTGACAACAAAACTTGCCAACAGGAATATATTGAAAAGTATTCCTACAAAAGCAAGGGAGGAACTGAACAAATTAAGTGATGAAGGTTTGAATGTGTACAAAATTTGAATTTTAAAAATCTATAGTTGCATGTTGGCTATCTTGACTTCTGGGAAGAATGTTTTGATGGAGCTTGTAGTTTTAATTAGATAAATTCATATTCAGTATCAGAAGGGAGTGAAATTGAGAAAGCCTATGATATCACATAAATCTAAATCGATAAAACGTTCAAGAGAACCATAGAAGCAATTTATTGGACACATTTTACTATGTAAAAATATCTAACAGGAGAAGATTCTGTGAAAGGAGGCAAAAAGACTACATATATAAAATATCTGGGCTGAATATATATAAACATTTCTATTAAAAAAATACTAGGATTTAGAATATCCTGCATTTAGCAAGTTTGCTCTGAATGTACCAGAAACCTCAGCACCTATAGAGATTGTTCACAGTTACACGTATTATGGCCTGTTGAAGAGTCAATTGAATGTCATCGATTTCCAATAAATAAACTATAATTATAAAGAAAACTTTAAGCGATTTTATTTTTAAAAATAGTATAATATGACCATATTGAAAAACATGAGAGTTTCAGAAAACTGTAATAGTGAGCTGTTATAGACAGATTCGGCTAAGGCACTGAGTAAAGTGTATGAATAAGTAACGTGAATAATTCTTTTGCTTACTTGGTTTTTAATATTAAAACTGTCCATAACAACTTTTAGAAATTATGTAAACATACTGTATAATTATTTTTTTATTTTTTAGAAATAATTTTATTAGCAAACCACTTTTTAAATTTTAAAAGCCCATTAATTATTATACATTCTATTTTATACACTATGCTGTGTATATATTTCACTATACATTGTTATTCAGTAAGCAATATATTTTAATAATTTAGTTTTATAAATAATAAATATTAGATAATAGAATTAATAAATATTAAATAACATTTAAAAATATTTAAAACTCTTCTTTATGCCTGAAAATAATATCTCTTACGATGTGAAATAAGATATTCAATACTTTCTCTAATGTGGAGCATTTAGGATGATCACTTCCCCTTACTGTACTCAATATTACACATGTTAAATGGCTGTCTCTCCATCTGCATTGCTGATCATCTTGTTAGGATAGATTTCAAGCAGTGGAATTTCTGAATCTTATCATATGAACTTTTTTTTTTTTGCGGTACGCAAGCCTCTCACTGCTGTGGCCTCTCCCGCTGCGGAGCACAGGCTCCGGAGGCGCAGGCTCAGCGGCCATGGCTCAAGCGCCCAGCCGCTCCGCGGCATGTGGGATCTTCCCGGACCGGGGCACGAACCCGCGTCCCCTGCAGCGGCAGGCGGACTCTCAACCACTGCGCCACCAGGGAAGCCCCCTATGAACATTTTTAAGCTCAATTGCATCAAAGCCTTTTGACTGATTTTATATGTTCTCTGAATATCAGGAAATAATAGTAATAAAAATCCAATGCATAATTTAGAGAAAAAGAAATTAAGGTAGTTTTAAATAACTAAAAAAATATTAATAGCACTTTGTAGAAAGATAATGTTAAGCACATAATGTGAATGGTACTGGTGAAAATTATTTTAAAATAATTATATTTTTTGTTCAATCAATAATATTTTTAAATCCGAGGGGCTTATGGGGTATTTGCCAGATTCTGGGGCGTTATGCATAATGCTCAAGGTAAATGAGACACAGACCTTGTCCTTAAGGAATTCTTCTGGTAGTGGCTGAAATGCAAACAGAAGAGATAATTATTACAAACACTTGCAATTGCTATAGTAAAGCATCTGAGGGCAAAGGGCACAGAGAGCGCCCCGCCCCTTCTGCTGGTGATGGAGCACACACGGGGCAGATTTCATAAGAAACATGATACAGGAGCTGAGTTTGGGAGGCTGAGTAGTGTGATAGCAGATGCATATATATATATATGAGAATGGCATGAACAGAGTCCTCAGTTCAGGAAAAGCATGGCATATTTGAGGGACAGAAGGGTGACTGTGAAGTTGATCCTAATATTCTCGGGCTGGAAGAGAAGATGGGGTGGGTCAGGGGAGGGGTGTGTGTGATTAAACTGGGATAAGTTTTATTTGTCTTGTTATGGATGCTCATTACATTAACTCACGCTTTTGTAGCTGACTGCCACTTATGCTACTATCCCACATACTGTGTTTTTTCAAGATATATTTGTTGATACCTTATTTTCTGTGGGCCAGGCACAGTGCTAATCCCCAGAAACACAGTGTCGGGCAGAACGGATAAGCACAATGGTAATTAACAAGTAAAATAATGATAATTTAACATAATGACAAGTGTTATGACAACAGGGTAGAATTTTAAAGAATGTTTGGGCTGCAGTTAGGTTTGGAAATGATCTCAGCTAGGAGGCCAGGGAGCGCCTCTCTGAAAAGATGCGATGTGGACTATAACATATGCGAAGAAGGCTTTAGCCATCTTTAGTACCTGAGACAAACCAGGGCAGGCAGCAGGAATGACAAAACAAATGGCAAGTGCACGTGCCCTGGACATGGCATGTTCTTTGAAGGACTGAAAGAAAGCCAGTGACTGAAGTTCAGGAATAAAATAAGAATGAAGAGGTATAAGCCCGGGATGTAGAGAAAGAGGATAAAATGCCTCTAGCATGTATCGATCTTGGGTCAGCATTTGAGTCTTATGCTAAGTGCTATGGGCAGCTCCTGGAACTTTCTAGAGTAAAGTCATGTGATCTTTAAAGGCTATTCATTTCTCTGTAATAGAAAAAAAAAACCACATATATATTCCCACCGTCTTCTGACCCCCTACACGTTGTACCCGTCATGCCCCTCCTGAAGGGGTTCCAAAGTCTCGTCCAGTCATGGCATTTACTTCCAAGTCCAGGTGTGTGGTAGTGTCTCCATAATGTCTGGATGTGGCTTCTCTTGGTACAAAGATCTCAAATTTTAAAAAATAACAATAATTTCATCTCCTCTCCTCATTGTCCTCCCCAACCCCATACACATACACACATATACATCCAATATGCAAAAGCAGAACAGGAACACAATAATCACCGTAGACATTGCCATTCAGAGAGGGAAAGAGCGGGGAAGGTGACAAATGCCACACAGAGTCACTGGCTTGCTGTCACTCTGCAAGCCTGTTTAGCAAATGCTGCAGTGTCCTCTTGACCTGGAGGACAAGGGCTTGATTTGCTCTCTGGAAGCAGCTCCTTTATTGGTCATCATCAGGGCTCTTAGACTCCTCTCTGGAAGGTTCTTCCTTTACTATGATCTTCCCCAATATCAGCAGAAATGAACATCAGGGCAAATGCCCATTTGGGGGTCTCTCCAGCTTTCTCATCTCACTGTCTGTTCACAGAAAGTTGGGGCCACAAGGACTGTTTTCACGACCAAATACTAAAAGGATTTTTTGGGTCCAAATTCATGATATGTTTATATTTTAAAATTTATATTTATATTTGCCTCAAACTAGAGGATCTCTGAACAATATGTTTCCACTTAGTTCCATGTGCCAGTAACCACATGCAAAGTTCTTTCTGAAATACTTATCTTCTGTCTCTTCAGCCCTATTCTCCAAGCCTTTCCCTCTCAACTCAATGGCAAAGACCTATTTGGAAAAATACATTAAAATGGTACGTCTTTAATCTGATCTTTGCCTTGAGTCACATTATCTAACTGAGAGGTCTTATCAGACCTTTGATTGATGCTCAAAGTCTTTGTAAAAAACTCATCATTTCGTTTGTGTTTCTAGAAGCACTCAGTTTTTTTCCAATCAGGAAGACCTCAAATTTCTGTAAGCTCTCAAATCCTTTTACTTCTTCATGTAAACTGGCAGATCCTTTCCTGAGATTATCTCTTTCTTCTCAATCTTAACAAACACAGCCAGTACACACTTCTCACATTCTGATGTCCAGCCTCTTCCCTTAAGCCATAAGTCCACTGTGCATATGGTTTGCCCTCCAAATTAATGCCATCACTAAATGTTTCATGATGGCCAAACATAGATCTCCCTCTTTCCTGCTTCCAATACCAGACACCATCTCACCCACCAAAGAACCCCTAAACCTGGCCAACAGCGTATGATTATTACCTAATCTTTCTTTTTTTTACACAAGCTCCCCACTTCATCTAAGTAATTTCTAATACTAACTGCTCACAAAAGACAAGCTGGAAATCTCCAGGTGAAATGCAGTCATCTGTTTCTCACACTCTAGTTGGGTGTGTCTGGAGCACACGCCCCTCATCTTCCAGCTTTGCCATCAGGAACAATTGCCTCCGTCTTACTCCATAAAAGATAACATGCCACTTCCAGATATGTCTGTTTGCTGGAACTAGTTTGATGGCCCCAATTTAAATTCAAGGGTGGCTGGGAAATGTAGGGGAACACATATAACATGTAGTGAGGGTTAACTCTGTGCCACATTATTGCAAACCAGCTTACCCTTTCAAAACTGCTTTCACATCTGTGGTTTAATGTTAATTTCAACTTTCTCTGCGAAGTGAGGCAGCAAAGTCATGACTCATTCTGGCTTTATGTCTGAGAAATGTTGAAGAATAATTAAAATCAAGGCTGCCAAGAACAAAGAGCTTTGTTTGGGATCTTAGGGATTGCACTTTGGGAGACACAGATTCAGGTAAAACCAAAAGAGTATTTCGGGGAAGAGGAAACAGTCAGGGGCTGATAAAGACAAAGGGTTGTTAAACGGGGATGTTAAAGTTGTCTTGCAAGAATTATGATTGGCTCTGATACAAAAAGGAAATATTTCCTTAAGGCATAGGCTGTTACAAGTTATTTAGGGTAAGGGCCCTGTAAGTATCTTGAGTTTCTGGAACATCGTGCAGGTGTTTTGGCTGTCTGCAATAAGACAATAAGTGGTCAGAATTTCAGATTGCATCCGGGCTGAGATGAGCATAAGTCCCACTTCCTCCACGGCTTCCTGGCTTCCTTCTGCTGAGCTCTCTTAGCAATACCTACTCCATTTTGATTTTCCTTGCACAGAAAAGCCTCATCAATATACACGGGGTTTTGATGGCACTAACTTTTGTAGTGTTTTTATCTGACACACAGAAACCTGTTTGCTTATTCTCCAAATGATATCACTGGGCCCAAATATTCCTACAGTGATAAAGACACATAATCACAAGAAAGACAGATCACGCCAATAAACTATGACAAGTGCTAAGTGAACCCCTAGCAGAGTCCCCTTGCCTGGTCTGTGGGCTAGGAAGGCTCTCCTGGAACAAGAGATGTTTAGGCTGATGTGTTAGGGATGGGTGGAAATGAGTCGTGTGCAGAGAGGAGAGGAGGAGACTGGGCCAGTCGGAGAGCAGAGGACAGAGCAGGCCAGGAGGGAGGAGCACGCATCCTTGATATAACTCGAAGGTCAGCAGGGTTGCAGCCCATTGCAGAGGAGACAGCAGCGGGAAGGAAAGATGAGCAGACAGCAGATATAAAAGTTATGGTAGGGGCTTCCCTGGTGGCGCAGTGGTTGAGAGTCCGCCTGCCGATGCGGGGGACGCGGATTCGTGCCCCGGTCTGGGAGGATCCCACATGCCGCGGAGCGGGTGGGCCCGTGAGCTATGGGCTCCGCAACGGGAGAGGCCACAACAGTGAGAGGCACGCGTACCGCAAAAAAAAAAAAAAAAAAAAAAGGTATGGTAGGCCACATAAAGGACTTCCGAATTTATCCTGAGGACAGAAAATTTAAGCAAACTACTGCCAGGCATTCCTCTGTCTTCCTCCAATGCACTACTTGCTGCCAGGACTTAACAAATATGTTTGGCCTGAGGGCAGACAGCAGCTTCTCTGCAGGCAGGTTCTCCAGCTGGTTCTACAAAGGTAATCAGAGGGCCAAAGGGCTTGACCCTCCTGCAGTTTTAACCTTGAAAAACTGGAGGCAAGTGTACTTATCCATCAGATTGAGTTACAGAGCTATAGAACCCGGGGGTTCTGTCCAGAATGGATTTCCGCTTTAGAGACAAATGCACCCTCAAATACAAATATTTTTGTGCAGAGTGTAAAAATGAAAAAAAAAAATTGCATCTTTTTCAACAAAATGAGCTGCACTGGAAAAGTTGCAGTATCTAAGGGCACACTTGTTTCTTCTCCAGCGTGTGATTTAGCAATTATGTGATTACGCGTTGCATGTTTTACAAAGACATCTTTCTGTAATTGCTACAACGGCTAGCTCTTTTGCCCTGATGATGGACTAGGTAACACGTGTAATTGATAGTCTATGAATCTTTGTTTTCTGTGCAGAGGCAGTATGTAATCTCCAAAAACTGGACATCCTGTATTTGCTAAATAAAGTACAGTTATCGATCACCCTCTTAAACTCTTATGCCTTTTGCCATTTGCAAAATAACATTGCCCTATGCATTTTGTCCTTATTTATCACGTGATTCTAGCCTTTATCTTCTCCTCATATATATGAAGGGAAATCATTAATGAAGGATTTATGCATAGTGTGGTATCATTGGCTCTCCTCCTGTAATTAAACTTTATTTGTATTATTTTGAAAAAATAGATCTTTTGTTTATTGCATAATAATAATTGTCTTATTAGATTATACTGCTTAGCTTGGCTCACTACCTTCAGTTCTGCCTGACACACCCACACACTGCCTGGTGAAAGCAAGCATGACGCCCACTCATATCCCATTCACTGTGGGCACCCTTAAGCCTTATTCCCAGGATCTTCCATTTGGACACCATTTTCCATCCTGTCCTGGCTCATGGTATGTTATCAGGCCTAGGGTGATACTCCTCTTTGCTTTTTCCATTTTATCTCTGAACTTGCTGGATCTACCTTAAGCACTTCACTTCAGATTATTTGGGAGACAATACCCACCAGAGGTGACTCCTTCAGGGAAAACTTTTGCTGAAGTAGACTACTGGCTCTTAAGGAAAATAATGTAATAAAAATTAAAATAATAGTAATAATAATAATAAAGGCATGGTTTCTCTAGCCCTTTGCTCTGTTTTGCATTTAAGTGCCCATTTTCTCCATCTGTCAATTTGGCCCTTCCCTCCCGCAAAGCAGTTCTAGGCAAGCTAAGTATACTGTAAACAATATTTAGTTTAGAAAGTAGTTGACTCAGGACTTTCCTGGTGGTCCAGTGGATAAGATTTCGTGCTCCCAATGCAGGGGCCTGGGTTTGACAGGGAACTAGATCCCACATGCCGCAACTAAAAGAACCCGCATGCTACAACTAAAGATCCCGCATGTCGCAACTAAGACCCGGCTCAACCAAATAAATAAATAAATAATAACAAAAAAATAGAAAGTAGTTGACTCGATAGCAAGTCCCTCCTTTGCCCTTTGAGAAACATGCCTCATCTCCAGACCTCTGGCCTGGATTGTGTCCTCTGTGCTCAGAGCTTCTGCCTAGGAATTGAATCTTTTCTTGCTCTGTTTTTTTGCATTC
>NC_041215.1:32638166-32663077 GCF_002837175.3 Physeter macrocephalus
AAAAAAAAAAAGAATTTGCTTTCTCTATTTCCAAAAGTATTCTATTAATTGGTCCCAGGTGTTTCTTTGTAGATGAACTCATTCATTCATTCATTCAGTTTTCCCTTTGTTGTGCACTGACCCCATGTAAGGCACTGTGGTTCACAGGGAGCATAGACAACCCCAGCCCCCAAGAAGCCCTCTGAGAGAGGCAGGCAAGTGATTTAAAGTTGGCTGGGTGCTATCACAGGTGTAGGCAGGAAACAAAAGTTACATTGGAAAAGGCGTCTAACCAGGTACAGCTCCAGAGAGGTAATGCTCTAGATGCATAGAATTAAAGAAAGAATCAAAATTAGCCTAAATCAAAATTAGTCAGTGCTCCGATGGTCATTGACTCTTTTCCACAAATTGTTAGTTGGGGTTTAGGAGAATTGAAGACAAAACTCCCAAACACTATTTTTAACAATTATATCACCTTTGGGGTTTTAAAAAAGGGATACCATGTTTTCAACTGTGTTCCTTAATGCTCACCATATTAACTGTCTAAATATGTGCTCACTGAGGTTCCTAAATCTTGTTTTAATCAGGCCTCAATTTTTTTTACCCAAATGCATTTTCCATTCCTCTTCAGCCCCTCCTCTTTCTTACATTTAGCTCTGTCTCCTTAATACCTTTTATGAGTCAGAGAACACCAGATTGCATTTGACAGAACCTCAACTTCAATGGCTTAATCAAAGATGAAACATGATTGATAATTTGATAATTTCAAAGGGCACCAGTTCCAGGCAACCCTGAATACAGAAATCAAAATATGACCTGGAGACCTGGTCTCTCCCACTCCCTCACTCTTAGTCCCTTTCTCGAGCTCCCACTCCTGCGACCTTTCCACATGGAGACAGACTAGCCACAAGCAGTCCCAAGATTACAGCCTGACAGTGTATCAAACACAAGAGAATGTAATCTTTCCTTTCCCAGTAGGTGGACCAAAGTCCAGAACCGAGCTCCATGTGGTCCCATGGTGGTCAGAGAATTCGTGATAGCCAGGAATATGATATCTGGCCAAGTGGCAGCCATGCATGTATCTCTGGAAGAGGAGTGCAGGTGGCATCTGCTTCACCCAGAGCAAGTGGGCTAACAGTGCAGGCTCTGCAGGAGAGCACTGCAGTGTCCACACCACAATGGGCAACGATACAGGACAGCATCTGCTACCCTCCTCCCGGGACACAGCTGCTCACTCTGATCTCCCATCTTTGCTAGCTTGGTTCTCATCAGCCTTCTCCTCCAGGGCTGGCAGGGATGACATCACCCACATCTGTTAAGTCCAGAACCCATCTTGCTGGGTGTTGATTCCACATTTGATTTTTCACAACCGGTTTTGTCTTGGACCTGGAATCTGTAGACTTAAAGGCTCTTGGCTTGAACCCCATTTTTTTGCTAGTTGTGTTCTGAATATATTATAGGGTGTTCTGATCATTCCTGGAGAGAGTGGTTATTGACATTTGGGATCATTCTGGAAAAAAGTAACTCCATGTACCAAAAAACAGGTACTCAGAAGGTAGGAGGACAGGGACTTGTATTCTTGGGCTGAAATAACAAAAACTGAAGATGGTTAGTTGTCTGCTAAAAGACGAGTGCTCCCTTGGTCTTGGGCAAGGAAGGAGAGACACTGGTCAGGAAGCAAATTATACTTATCTCATGGTTTCTTTTTTTTTTAATTTTTTTTATGTAGTTTAATGTATTTTTAAAAATTTATTGGAGTATAGTTGATTTACAATGTTGTGCTAGTTTCAGTTGTATAGCAAAGTGAATCAGTTATATATATTTTTTCCTTTATAGGTAATTACAGAATATTGAGTAGATTATTTTCCCTTATAGGTAATTACAGAATAATTACCCTTATAGGTAATTTTCCCTTGTAGGTAATTATGGAATACTGAGTAGAATTCCCTGTACTAAATAGTAGGTCTTTGTTGATTATTTATTTTATATGTAGTAGTATATATATGTTAATCCCAAACTCCTAATTTACCACTTCCACTCACATTTCCCCTTTGGTAACCATAAGTTTGATTTTGAGATCTGTGAGTCTGTTTCTGTTTTATAAATAAGTTCATTTGTATCATTTTTAATTAGTTTCCACACATAAGTAATAACGTATGATATTTGTCTTTCCTGGTGTGACTTACTTCACTTAGTATGATAATCTCTAGGTCCATCCATGTTGCTGCAAATGGCATTATTTCATTCTTTTTTATGGCTGAGTAGTATTCCATTGTAAATATGTACCACATCTTCTTTATCCATTCATCTGTTAATGGACATTTAGGTTGCTTCCATGTCTTGGCTATTGTGAATAGTGCTGCAGTGAACATTGGGGTGCATGTGTCTTTTCGAATTATGTTTTTTTCCAGATCTATCTCCAGGAGTGGGATTGATGGGTCATATAGCAGTTCTATATTTAGTTTTTTTGAGGAACCCCCATACTGTTCTCTATAGCGGCTACACCCACTTACATTCCCACCAACAATGTAGGAGGATTCCCTTTTCTCCACAACCTCTCCAGCATTTATTGTTTGTAGATTTTTTCATGATTTCTTGGTAAGTACTTCTTTGTTTCCCCATTGGTCCTCCAGAGCTTTAGCAGAGTTTTCTCTTAAACCTTGTTGGGAACCAGTTAGGAATGCAGAATTTCCAACCTCATCCCAAGCCTACTGAATCAGATCCTGCAGTATATAACAAGGCTGCCAGGTGATTTGTAATCTCTTTACAGTTAGATAAACACTGCTTTGAAATTTTTAGTCTCAAGTACACTGGTCTACAGGACATAAGGAGAGATTCAAGACTCTACATTTGGCCATAGTGTTAATGGGACATAAGTATCAATATTTAGCAAGCTCTCCCCACAGCAAGGAAAATTTCAAGGGAGAAACATTAGACCTACATGAATGTCCTTTCCCTACATGAAAACTCTCCCTTCATTGCCAATATTGGAAGACTTAAAAAAAAGAAAGTCATATTTTCTTACCTAAAGATGGATGTGAAACGAATGACCCCGTAAACCTGACTGTCAGTCTTGGCCACTTACCCACAGTCTGACTCTGCTCTCCAACCCTTTCCCCAGCCTCTGCCCTGGTTTCTAAAATTATCATTTATTACCTGCTCAGCTAGTGGAATGGAATATTCTGGTTCCATTTCCTTTGGCATGAGAGCCAATCCCAATGTTGCTAGCTAACATCAAACTAGATGTGCTAAGAATTTTATTGACTATTTTATGTAACAACTTGAGTTACCAGGTGGCTCAAACCAAATTCATGAAAAATTAAAGCATAGGAGATTTAAGCCAGAAACTGTTTAAACCGGCTTAAAAAGTTACCACAGGAAAAGAACAGGATCAGGGTGTTTGAGTGTAAAAATAAGAAGTTAAGCTGAATTGGGGAGAGAAAACCTGCCTCTTGACCTATAGATTTATCTCTTAAATGAAGTTTCAGCTGTTTTACTCTTTGGGGATTTAAAGATGAACTAATATATAAATATAAAAGCACGGAATTGGCACACTTCCCATATAGTGTGCTGAAAAATCATTTCGTAGAGCTGTATAATTTGCAAACAGAGTGTGAAGTGGGGGAAAAGCATGTGTCTATGGATGAGATTGAGCTGGCTTCAAATCCCCACGAACCATGTACTGGGGCACGTGCTTCAGCTCTCGGAGTTGGACTCCTTATCTATAAAATTAAAATAATAGTAATAAAACCCATAAAAATATTAAATGAGATTATTGATTTATAGAGCTCAGCATATATTACAGATATTCAGTAAAAGGGAGCTAGTGAATTAGGATAAAAAAAAGTTGATAGAGAAGTCATGGCAGAAGGGAGACACTGTGTGATGCTGGGGAATATTTGTCAGTTCACTTTAAACAAAAAAAAGAAAATCACCTCCATTTTCACATTTGAGACTCACAGACAGCCTTTGGAGCAGGGAAGTTAACAGATGCAGAGGGAACATTGCTTGGCAGAGTCAGGGCTGGACCCCAGCTTCCAGACATTGACGGTCTGGGGACTTCAACCAGAGCTGTTCCTCCCCCAGACTTCGGCTACCCTGCATCTGCGTCCACGAGGGCTGTGCCCTGTGGCCCCTGCTCCTTGCCAGCCAAGTTTCCCACCAAGATAGTTGAGAGGTAGAAGAAGAAAGGAGCTCCGCATGGAATCCACAGAATGCCGGCTCCACAAGGCAGGCGTCCTTTTCTGTTCCACAGATCCACAGATTCATCCCAAGTTCTTGAAACAGTGTCTCCTACATAGTAGGCATCGGATATATTTCTTGGAATAATCAGTAAGCACATATTAAAAAGGAAAGGTGGGCAGTCTTCCTGCTCTAGGCAATTTGTGTCTGGGAAGGATAGGAATCTGTTACCTTCTGTGAATATTTAGTGGAGATTGATGAGTAGTTCTCAAATATGAGTTTAAATAGAAGACTCCTCTGAGGTCCTCATCAAAACTGTAGACTTCTGTTCTCCATCACTCGAAGTCAGCTGGCCCAGGTGGTCCCTCGGGCGTCCAGTGTGGTCTACAAATTGAGATCCCTGAGTTAGAGTCCAGCAAAGGTGTGTCTCTGTGTGTCTGTGTGCGTGCGCACGTGCACGCACATGTGTGATTGTGTATCTGTGTGCTCTAGTGGGCGGGGAAGGAGGGAGGTAGAAGGTACCAGGTGATGAAGAGAACATGCAAATGTGTGGAACTTCCTACTTAGGAGGTTGGTAAATTCTTTCCCTTTATTTTTATGTCCCTTCAGAAGAAAAGGTCAAGATTGGCTAGAACCATAACTTCCCATTATCATTTTATTCCCATGCTTCCTCCACCGCCCCCTTTTCTGTCCCCAACCCCTCCCTTAATGAGCCCTCGGAGTCGGTAAGAAAAGAAAACAGGCCTCATCAATTTCCCTAATGACTCTTTCAAAAAGCCTTTTTTAACCTTTTATTTTTAGACCTTTTCAAACAGTGTCCCTATTAGAGGAGTCTCAAAGGCTCCATGGGATTTATGGAAACTTTCATTAAGAAAAATAGGTGATGATTTCAAGGACAGTGTCACATTTCATAAAAAGAACTATTTTTAAAGTTATGGATAAGTAGACAAAGTTTCATTAAGTAGTTAAGCAGATTCACAGTGGGAGCTTGAGGCTGGCAGGAGCACTGCCAACTGTAACAGGCTCACATGTGAAACCTGATACTTAGTAGCCCGAAGCCCTTATGGAGGTGCTTAAGTGCTCCGAGGATGAACCACCTCCCTGACAGTTTCTTTACTATTTTTCAAAATTTTGGATTAAAATTACAGTATCTGTAAATAAAACTCAGTGTCTGTCCCTAGTAGTTAGAAAGGCATCCAACAACTATTGAGTTCCTTCCTTTGATAATCATTGAGAACTTCAGGTCTTATTATTTTACTTCTCCTTAGAGCCTTTCACATGGTCTTTCTTTCTTTCTTTCTTTCTTTCTTTCTTCCTTTCTTTTTCTTTCTTTGTTTCTCTTTCTTTCTTTCTTTCTCTTTCTTTCCTTCTTTCTTTCATTCATTCTTTCTTTCTCTTTCTCTCTCTCTTTCTTTCTTCCTTTTTCTTTCTTTCTTTCAGTTCTTAAGACTATACTCATAAACAGTCATTTTTATTTACTACCTTTATTAGTCCGCTCAGGCTACCATAACAAAATCCCACAGACTGGGTGGGTAAACAACAGAAATTTATTTCTCATAGTTCTGCAGGCTGGAAGTCCAAGATCCAGGTGTCAGCCAATTCAGTTCCTGTGAAGACCCTCTTCCTGACTTATAGACAGCTGCCTTTTTGATGTGCAATCACATGGCCTTTCTTTATTATATGCTGGCAAAGAGGGAGATCTCTCTCTTCCTCTTCTTATAAGGCCCTTATGGAGGTGCTTAAGTGCTATCCTATTAGGACCCTACGCTTATGACCTCATCTAACCTTAATTACTTCCTAAAAGCCTTATCTCTAAATACAGTCACATCAGGGATTTCAACATAGTGAATTTAGGGAGACACAAATCAAACCAGAGCATTACTTAACCCTTAAAACACTGTCCTCATTGTCCAGTTTTCTAATATTCCCACAAGAAGAAGTAAACCATTTGTGCAAGTCACCCAATGGTCATATGTGTATTCATTCAATAAAACTGTATGTTAATATCCTACTCTATGTTGGGCTTTATACTGGGATCTGGGATTACCCTAACTATTAAGACTTGATTTCTACCCTTATGAAATATCATATGGAGAGGCAGACACTTAAAAATTAAGGGCAAGAGAATATTAGTGATGTGATTACAGGAATGGTTTTGTTACTGAACACAAGTGCCTGATGCACAGTGAGGCCAAAAAACCCCCAAATGTCAGAGTTTGGAGCAGAGAAATGTTTATTGCAGGGCCAAGCAAGGAGAACGGGTGGCTTGTGCTCACAAACCCTGAACTCCCTGATGGTTTTCGAGGAGAAGCCTTTATAGGCAACAATTGTGGTGAGGGCTGCAGGGTGTGTGGCTTTCTTCTGATTGGTTTGTGGTGAAATAACAGGGTGGTGCTCCAGGAATCTTGTGCTCAGCCTGAAGTTACCATCCTCCACCTGACTGGGGGCCTTAGTTCTTGCAGAAGAGCTCAAAGAAATTGTTATGTGTATTCCTTGAGGAGGAACCAGGACCCTGCCCCAAGGCTGCACTATTTTTTCTTGACTGCTCCTCCCTTGTTTCTGCATCCCCTCCCTTCCCTGATTAGCAACTATTTGAATCTGCCCTTTGGAAATCAGGGAAGGTCAAGGAGGCCGAATGAAGCCTATTTCCTACAAACAAGAAACAGGGGACACAGAAAGTACCCAGGAGGGCCCCACAGGATCCTGCTCAGTTTCTGTTTCATCATACTGAGGGTACAAAGAAGGGGGTCCTCACTTATGGCTGTAAATGAGGATTCTGGGGAGTCTGGAAATGTTAGCAGAAAGGGAGGTGGTGAGTAAAAGGAAGGCAAGAAACAATCTGCAGATGATTTAGAGGATCTAGAAGCTGGACTAGAAGTGGCTGGTGGGTGATTCAGTGAGGCCATAAAACCAGCAATTCTGACAGGCACTGGGTTATAGAAGACCTTATATGTCTTGCTGAAGAGCAACTTCTTTGTCCTGAAGGCGTTAAGTCTATTTTAACAATAAAGCAAAGTGCTTGAAATATGAATTGGGTTGGAGAAATGTGGGATTGGGGCAAGAGTGGGTTTTGCAATTGATTAAGAATTTAGCATTATAATTGCTAGTGACCTGTCCTTTCATCAGGGGACTATTGAATGAATAGGGGCTCTGAATGGGCTGGAAATTACAGTGTATCCACTTGTAAAACATTCCTCATTGTTTCTCAATTAATCCTGTGCCATCATCAATATTTAAGAGTCACTCAGCCTTGCAAATTCAACTTATACCAAAAATAGTCTATGAGGTAACTACTCTCAATTATTATACAATTAATCACCAGTGAGGTATGGTTGGAAAGATATTTTAACTTACTTTTAGAAATCAAATCATTAAATATATTTCTAACAGAGGAGACAAAAGTTCTAGATCTCCCTACCACAATAGGAACTTGCTCATGATGATCATCCCTAATTTTAATATCACTGGAATTCAGCAGACATAGTCAGCTCTGAAACCTGACACTGGGCTGGTACAGAAAGAAGGTCAAAAGCCCACCGAAGAAAGATGTGAACAGCAGCCAACAGAAAGCCAAGCTTCAAGGACTCTTTCTGTTGATAGAATTGCCTAGAAATCCAAAATTTAGCTTCTGCTCTCCATATGTCTTCTTTCTCTGTCTTAATGTACTTTTCTTCTGTAACTTTTTATTTTTATTTACTTATTTTTTTTACTGAAGGATAGTGAAGTAGAGTTGGTTTACAATGTTGTGCCCATCTCTGCTGTACAGCAAAGTGACTCAGTTATAAACAGACATACATTTTTTTTAATATTCTTTTCCATTATAGTTCATCCCAGGAGATTGGATAAAATTCCCTGTGCTATACAGTTGAACTTTATTGTTTATCCATTCTATTCTATAATAGTTTGTATCTACCAACCCCATTAATATACTTCTTTTCGTCTCTTGACTTCAAAAGAAAGAAAGCAACAAACA
Organism: Physeter macrocephalus; assembly: GCF_002837175.3. Lineage (NCBI taxonomy): Eukaryota > Metazoa > Chordata > Mammalia > Artiodactyla > Physeteridae > Physeter > Physeter macrocephalus. The sequence continues at coordinate 32,646,301 of NC_041215.1, forward strand.
AATATTCTGCCTCTGTTTTCATACCCCTTCAACTCTTGGCAATTTTTAAGCACTTGGGTTTATGCTACCATGTGGATTATCCCATTCGTGTCCATGTGACTAACTGGAGATACCACATACACCCAGGCAAGCTAGCCCCAAGAAAATAATTTGGAATCCAACAAAGCTATGGGGCAGTAGGAGGTGGTGGTTTTGGATTGGGAGGAGGATACTAAAAATCTTAATCCAGACCATACCTCTTTTTCATTCAGTTGTTAATGATTTGCCTGGAGTCAAAATTATACTTGCCGATGAATTTAGTAGTTGTCTTTATTTTGTCATCTTCAGTGATAGAGCTAAATCACAGACTTCAATTGTTTTCTTAATAAGCAAAAATATACTATATAATATTCCTTGTCTTTCAAAGTAGCCTTTGGTTATTGCCCCAATGAAGCTTTTCAGAAATACGGTGGATGGGTGAACTGTAGAAAAAGCCAAGATGCTGTATATTTTCCAAGTACTGGATTCACAGAAAATAATGTGGTAATGATTCCCTGTTTACTAAAGTTTTCAGATGTGCAGTTTTGGAGCTGGCAACATGCAACCTCTGGCTACTTCATCTTAATTACTTAAATGGAGAATTTCTGTCTGCATTTTATTACTGATTTTCCTGTTTCATAACCAAGGAAGCAGAGTTCAAATTAGAAAGTGCCTTGCCAAAGCCTTTAAGAAAAGCCATTTCTCCTTGATTTTCAGTGACTTGTTTGAATCTCCATAGTGGGCCTTAAGGGACCTATATTTTGTCTTTGGAAGCAGGTGCAACACAGAGTTGATTCATGACTTTAGCTGAGAGGACACTTTGAGGCACCAATTGACTGAATTATTTTTATGTGGATAATGTTAGCGGGGCCTCCGCTCCATCATAGCCAGCTTTTCCCAGCCTGAGCTCAGAATTCCCATTTTGGTTTTTTTAAATTAATAATTATTAATGAGTTTGCTTCTCCATTTATAAAAGTAATACATGCTCAATTTATATAATACAATATATATAAAGAGAAAATAAAAATCTCTCATAATCTTGCCATTATTTTGGTATTTTAAAGTTCACTCATATATGTATTTATCCAACTATCTATTTATCCATCCATCCATCAGTCCATTTGTTACCGAACTCAGGTTCAGCTGTTCACCACTCAAAAGTCAATAATTGAGAGGCAAGTGTCAGTAGAAAGGAAAGGTGGTTTAATCAGAAAAGCTGGCAATTTGGTGAGAAGGTGGACTCATGTCCTAAGACCAACGCTCAAGATTCTGCTCAGCCACGACAGTTTTTAAAGGGAGAAAGGGGAGGGGGGAATCTCAGTGAATCATGAAGGCAGGAGGTTGGGTTCTGCATCTTTCTGCATTGCATGCAGACTGGCTGACTCTCTCTTCAGATGTTTTCTTGCCCTGTGATCTGCCTACAAGATTGCTAAAGGGGCGGCTGGGTGTAGAGAGCTAGTCATTCTTTAACTGCTTAATTCATCATTCTTTAACTACTTAATTCTTCATTCTTACTTCTTTTTATCTAGGAAAAGAATCAGCAGGTTAGGCAAGGCATGGTGTGCGTTCAGGAGAGCTTAAGTCAGGAGTTAGGTTAAATTGCCTAGCGATCTCATTCCTATAATTAGGTTCTTTTAAGGTGAGATGGGAATATAAATGGACAAACAGGAAGGGGCCAAAAGAGCTACTTTCACATCTATCTGTCCACTCATACATACTCCACTTTAAGAATGTATTTAAGGCAGTTGATTTTATATTATAAAAATATCCCCATCACATTATTAAAACATACATCAAAAAATGTTTTTTCACGTCAGTGACAATTTTTACTTTGAAAATATAGAAAAGAAATTAAGGGACAGGTATTGCAATGTGTATATATTATATGTGTATGTGTGTAAATAGTATGCATCATGCTTGCAATAGGCAAATAAGCCTTTTTGTTGTTTGGTTGGTTTTGCATTCTACTTTGTCTGTGCTAGCCTTCCTCCAATTAGAGGAGAACTTGATTATGTGGAGTATATAATTTTGAGGTTGAAAGTGAGCTCAAAGACCATCTGGCCATGTGGATTTCAAATCTCAAGGGTTCGAAGAAAGCACCTCAGGGGTTGCCTTGGGCAACGGGGCTTCGCTGCCTATTGCCAGAGCTGCTTCACTTCTGTGTTCTATAAATAGTGTTGTTTCACAGGATGATCTGTGTGTGTCTGTAAAGGTTTCTACCACTTTAAAAAAATTATTGGAAACCCTTGATATTGTTCAACTGCTTACTCAAGGTCATTGTTTCTGCAGCAGATCTATTGGTGGCTCTGTAGAGGCTACTTAATCTCCCTGATGATTTTCAGCTAAGCATGCAATTACAGAAGCCCTCTCTCCAAGGTGGGGGCCCAAAATATTCTAGAGAAATCCACCACCTCATGCCAGTGAATGCTACTTTAGGAATCCAGGTGTATATTCCTTTGTGGGTCAAATGCACAAACAGCATGAGAAGAATTTTGCTAGGAGCTTCTGAGAAAGAAGTTTCCTCATCCTTGAGGAAAAGAAAATAGAAAAGATAGACTCTCTTCCTACCTGCTATTGTGAGGCCTGGAACAGCTGCCATATGTCCCGACATCAGCCTGAAGGTGAGCCATTTATAGAGGAAGGGAGAGCTCAGAGAACCACAGGGACATGGAAACAGACCCCCAACTGAATCTCACCTATTCCCTGCCTTCCCCACCCCACCCTCAACTCCCAAATATGTTGTTTTGTTACCATAAAGAGTTACATCAATGGGACTTGGGTTTCCTGCTGTACATCTGCTGATGTAAAATGTGATTCTCACCAGGCCTGCAGACCAAACATTCCTGCGCAAGCTTAGTAACCTGCTGGGTGTTGCCAAAGAGAACTAGGCTGGGGTTGGGACTTTCCTGGTGGTCCAGTGGTTAAGGCTCCACACTCCCAATGCAGGGGGCACGGGTTTGATCCCTGGTCAGGGAACTAAGATCCCACATGCTGCAAGGCATAGCCAAAGGGGGAAAAAAAAGAACTAGGCTGTGGTCAGAGGACTTGAATGTGATTCCGGGTGAAATCACCTACCTAATTTTTCTTCCTGTGAAAATTGACTAATCCTTGTATATCTCACTATCACATTAGTGAATTGTTGGTAACTATCTACAGAATACCTAGGTCACAGGATTGATACAATGTCCACATTAACAGATAGGCTGCCTCATACAAAATGTAAGGTGGCATTCTCTCATCCCAGATAGCTAGAGGACACTAATAAGTGTTGCCATTCAGGGAGCCTACTGTATGCCAGGGCCTCCACTAAATATTTCACTTTCATGCTCACAAAAAATATATGAGGTATGTTTTATATTTGAAACTCTTAAGACCAGAGGTGTTTCAGAACCCAAAATGTTCTGGGTTTTAGAAAGGTGACAGGACGCATGTGCTAGGCATAATGTTTCATGCCCTCCAGGATCTGTGCAGCGCATGGTCTTCAAACCCATTGATATGTCTTCTAAAGGCTATAAAACCAGAAAAGCAGTAAGCAGACAGGATCCTATTCCATTACTCAGAATATCTAACTATCCTCAAAGTGGTTTTGGCTTTTTTTTTTATGATTAAAAAAAAATGTTTTGGTGACCCCAACTCATAGGACTCTTTTCATCCACTGGTATGGGGTCATAAATGATTATATATACATAGCAATTCATGGTCATAAATGATTATATATACATAGCAATTCATGCTAAGATATTTTCTTTTCCCCCGATTTCAGCCTGAGATATTATATTTGCTAATATATGATTCAGGATTATAGTCTCTATATTCCAAACTGAGATTTATTTTCTTATTTTGTGCTATTTTATCAGTTTTTAGTATTAAGATTAGGCAAACTTCTTAATTATGCAAACTTCTATTTCTATTCTTAAGTAACGTGTTGATTGAATATTCTCTGATGTTGTCCTAGTAATACAAATCCTCCCACTGCTCAGAAATTCCTGGAAGGGGGAGGGGAAATACAACACCTAAACAAATTCTTTTTAGCATCAAAAGATAAAGGAAGTAAAAATATTTTTAAAATATTTCTGCTCAAGGATATATGACTGTTCCCATCAAATGGCCTCAATTAAGACCTCACATCATGATAGGGCGGAATTCGCCTTCAGGTTTATTTCAGGTCAGATTTTGCAACCAAATGAGTTAATAGTAATAATAATAACAACAGTAACAATAGCAATAGCAACAATAATAATAATTCTCCAACCTTTTTGGAAATTACAATTGTAGACTGTGTTGTACTTATCCCATTTCACAGATGAAAAACTAAAGCACAAAAAGTTAAGCAAATTTCCTCATATCACACAGCTTTCAAGTGGAGAAGGTGAGATTGAGTCCCAGCTGTCAGTCTCAGGAACCCAGCGCTTCAACCGCTCTGGATCCATCGTTTACAAAGCCTGTCTAGACAGGCTCCTCTGTCTCCAACCTCATGGTTAATATAATTGTCTACATTATCTTTTTAAGAGGATTTTTAGAACCTCAAATCTATGTGAAACAAATCTCAGCAGTTGGTCTCTGGAGCATAAGAATAAACAAATACATTTTTCTACTTTTTTTGCTACCATAATTTCTGGATATGTTCTTTGCTCTAAAGAAAAGTGAGACACTTGTAAAGTCTAAGAGAGAGTACAGCACGAATACAAGGGCAGTTTGATCAAGTATAATGATGATTGAAATCGCTGATTTAAAATACACACACACAGAGGCATATATATGTTCAAATTCATACACACATACATGTATGAATCTTTATATATAGGACTCACGCATGTGTGTGTGTGCTGTGTATTATGTACCAGAATCTGTTCTAGAGATGTGAAACTGACAGTGTGATAGACAGATAACCACAGTCAACATTCACACATTTTTTTAAATTGTAAAATGTTTGCAAAGCTTCATAGGAGAAATGCAAAAGAAAACTTCCCAAGGAAGGGCTTCCCCAAAGACACAGCATTGCAGCAAGACTGGGAAGAAGAGCTGAGCTGTCTCTGGGGAAAGCAAAGCAGAGGAAAGGAGTCGTAGTCAGTGGAAGCAGCAGACAAATGGACCCCATGCAGTATCGCTGGACCACAAAGGTGCAGGGTGTGGCCCTTGACAGGGATGAGACCATGGAGAGAAGAGAACAGGGGCCAAGTCATAAAGGCCTCCTTTGCTATGAAGAAAAGCTGATATTTTCATGTTACGGTGAATATCTAACCCTTAAATTATGTTAAGCTAGAAATCACTGTTAAAGTATGTCTTCAGTTCAAACAGAATATATATTTATTCCACCCATTTTTATAAAGCCCTGGGCTAAAAGTGTGACTTATCTAATCAGTAATTCCTCAAAGTATGGATGAACCTCTCTTACATTCCAGGTACCGCGCATATACTTGTGATCAGGAAATCATGAGATAATTATATTACTTTTTGCACCACAGTTAGGTTTTCTCATTTTTAAAGAATGTCTCGAATTCTATTCAGTTTAATTGTTGCAGCTATTAATAAACCAAGGGAGGAGTTTGGAAAACAGCACTTAAGAGTTTTACCTCACTGATTCAGATCATGTCTGAGAATAGAAAAAAAAGATCTTTATAAAATCCTAGGGCAGAATGTTTTTGTGGTATTCCAGCTTATTCTAACGTTATTAGCTGACCACACAAGCACTCTGATCCCTAAGCCAGAAACTCAGAAGTTTCCTTCAACCCCACTTTCAATTAATGTGTCATTTCTCTCTCTTAAATATACCTCCCTCCATTTCTCTCAAATCTGTTGTGGCTCTGTAATTACAAATCCACTTGGCCTAGCTGTCCATCAGGATTCAGCTCCCCAAACCACTTTCCTACAGCTTCTCCTCTCCCTGGGCAAAACCAATCACTCACACCGGAACCTCCCGGAACAATTTTTGGGCCGTTTCTCACTATATGCCTTTGAAAGCAAAGACGGCACCGCACTGACTTTTTCATCCCTCCTCTTGGCATTTAGTACAGTCCTGACACAGTAAATCATCAGCCGGCACTTGTTAAGTGAGTGACAAGACGGTTATAAATGCTTTCCTGCCCAGTCATTCTATTCCCTAATTTTTGTAAGTGGTTTTTCATATTAATTAACATGCGAGTTAATACTTAAAGCCAAAGCAGATGGCAAGTCTTTGCTCTTGGGATTTTCAGGATATTGATACGGTAAATGGCAAAAATGTGTATAAACAACTCATTTTCAACATGACACAAAGGGAATGAAGAGATCTCATAGATTCCCTGTGAAATGTATCAAAAACTGTTTCCTGTCTGGATTCTGCTTCCTGGCTGCATGAAGAAAAGGTAAATTCAAACCTAGGACAATTCAAGGTAGGTACCCAATCTCATACTTCAGTTTAAATTTGCATATACCTGACTCTTACCTACATTTTGGTAAGATTGTGTTTGTTTGTGTGTGTGTTGGCATAGACTTCATTAAAAGACTACATAGTCATTTTTCTTTTTTCACTTTACTCATCTCCCTCCCATGTTTTCTTTCCCCCTTCCATCTTTATTCTCGAAATTGGCATTTCTCACCCTCCCCACTATTGACTTTAAAAAAAAAGTTTAATAGAATAGTTCTTTTTTTAAATTAATTTTATTTATTTATTTTTGGCTGTGTTGGGTTTTCGTTGCTGCACGCGGGCTTTCTCTAGTTGCAGCGAGCAGGGGCTGCTCTTCGTTGCGGTGCACGGGCTTCTCCTGGTAGTGGCTTCTCTTGTTGTGGAGCACGGGCTCTAGGCTCGTGGGCTTCAGTAGTTGTGGCACACACGCTCAGGAGTTGTGGCCCACGGGCTCTAGAGCACAGGCTCAGTAGTTGTGGCGCATGGGCTTAGTTGTTCCACAGCATGTGGATCGTCCCGGACCAGGGATCAAACCCATGTCCCCTGCACTGGCAGGTGGATTCTTAAGCACTGCACCACCAGGAAAGTCCCCCCACTATTGACTTTCTGAGCCAGATTATTCCTTGCTGTATGGGGCTGTCTTGTGCATTATAGGATATGTAGCAGCATCTCTACCTACTAGATGCTGGTGACATGTTTCTCCCAAGATCAGATAGCCAATGCTGAGAGTCTGATGGATATCCTTTTATAAATAATTGTATAATCTTATAAACATATATTAAAATCACACATAGGATTTTTAGTTTTCCCATGTTTCATGAATTAAGACCCTATTATACGCCCTTCTCTGCTTCCTCCAAGCCAATAGGTAAGGCGCCAACTTGCTCTTTTTTTATGTCCACACAATCTTCCACGGTACAGATGTATCACAGTCTTTTTAGCCATCAACGCCTTGTAAACATTCACACTGTTTCTATTTCGATCCAAATGTACAGTGATGCAATAAGCACCTTTCAGTTATATCCATCCATGCTGCCACTTTGATTTCTGTGGTTTACCTTCCCTGGAGTGAGCTCTCTACACTAAGTATGTTTACATTGAAAGGAAATGGATGTTGGTAGATGGGTTTCCTAAGAGACTGAAACAATACACATTTTCTCCAGCAGTGTTTGAGGACCCACACTTCTGCCTACTCTCTAATCAGCACGACTTGTCAAGGTCCTACTTTTTTTTTTTTTTTTTCCAATCTAATATGTCTAAAGTGCTGTCCCATTGTTACCATAATTTGCATTTCCCTGAGTAGTAGTGATGTTGAAGAGCTGGTTTAATGGAGTATGTAACTGGAATAGTGTGACATCAGACACCTACGGAGCCCCTGCATTGCTTCTCCGCTGCCTGCCTGTAAGTTCTGGAGCAGCTGCCTTGAACACTTCAGGCCAGACTCACCTCCCCACACATGCATTAAGACAACAGTCTAGGCTAGCTTTCCCTGCACCCAAAAAAATGCATAAGGATTTGGATATTTTGTTCAGCGTCATTCAGAGAAAACAGACTGGATTCACAATCGAATTGTTTTCCAACTGTGTCTCACATTTGATGTTTGTGGGCGTTCATGTGTTGAGGGTCTGTGCCCTCTGAACAGAAACCTGGAGATAAGTCCACGGGTGCATTTCCGATGCCACGTTAAGTATTCTCAGTTTTTAGGGATGTGCCACGTTGGGAAGCGAGGTCAATTCCAGAACGGGTGGCTGCTGGCTGTAGTGTAAGGGAAAATGAAATGCTCTGGGAGGGAGAGTGAAGCCGCTATATTTCGGGACCCAGGTGAGCTGTCATTCTGGAGCTCCTGCAGGGTCTTAAAGCAGCTGCGGCAGCACAGCTCCACAGAGGACCTTCTGGAGAAACTAGGTGTACAATGTAGCGAGAAGATGGAGGGGAAATTCAGTGTTGGCCTGAAGATAAAGGAGAGGATCGTATATATATTTTTTACCTTGTACTTTCATTATCAAACAAAATGGAAAAAAATATTCATTCCATTTTGAATTTTTTGAAAAGATTTTATCTATTGTAAAAGAATACATGCTCACGAGAGGTCATTGAAAAATAAATTTTAATAGATACCTAATAGCAGAGGTGGTCTGGAGACTGTGTTTTTCAAGCAAGTTTGATTGGAAGATAGTGGAAATATCTCCCAGGTTCTGGTATTGGACTGACTGTCAGTCTCAACTTTCAATATGAGTTTTGATGTATTCTGGATCTTTTCAAATATAAAACACAGGAAGTTGGGGCAGATTCTATTGGAGTCTCCTGAATTTGAGGCTCTAAATTTAAACCTAAAATTCCTATATTGCCTTTATAAGCTATTTTCCTGTTGACTTATTTTTCAAAAGAAATCTCTAAAGACAACAAATTATTCTTATATGAATGATGACAAACCCAGAATTTTCCAGAGCCAGCCATATACAGATATACAGGTTAATGATTACCTTTATTTCTAGCTCTGTCAGAAGCCAGGCAAGTCATTCACTAGCTAATATTAGTCTGTCATAAGCTTGAGAGCTTCCCATCTGTAGTTACTCAGGTAAACCTAATAAATTTCAGCACAGCCAAATACCAGGTAAGACAAGCCGGTGATGTAAAGAGGTAAGGCTGCAAAGGAGTAATGAAAGGGTTTTGACAACCTGTACTTAGAGAAGGTTAATAATAATAATAGTAGTAGCAGTAATAATAATAAAAATTAGGACAACAAGTATATGTGTAAAATGGTTAATTAAACGAGGTGGTTTGACCTTGGTTGGGAAGTCAGCTGAAAAACTGACAGACAGACATGGCATTTTATTTTTTTATTTTTAAATATTTTAAATGAAGTATAGTTGATTTACAGTGTTGTGTTAGTTTCTGCACAGCAAAGTGACTGTTTTATATTTATATATGTGTGTGTGTGTGTGTGTGTGTGTGTATATATATATAAAATATATATATATATATTCTTTTTCAGATTCTTTTCCATTATGGTTTATTACAGGATATTGAATATAGTTCCCTGTGCTATACAGTAGGATCTTGTTGCTTGTCTATTTTATATATAGTAGTGCATATCTGCTAGTCCCATACTCCTAATTTATCAGTCCCCCACCAGCCTTCCCCTTTGGGAAACTTAAGTTTGTTTTCTATGTCTGTGAATCTATTTCTGTTTCATAAATAAGTCCATTTGTGTCACATTTTAGATTCCACATATACGCGACATCATATGATGTTTGTCTTTCTCTGTCTGGCTTACTTCACTTAGTATGATAATCTCTAGGTCCATCCATGTTGCTGCAAATGGCATTATTTCATTCTTTTTTTATGGCTGAGTGATATCCCACTGTGTATATATACCACATCTTCTTTATTCGTTCACTTGTCATCGAACGCTTAGATTGCTTCCATGTCTTGGCTATTGTATATAGTGCTGCTATGAACATTGGGGTGCATGTTTTTTTCAAATAAGTTTTCTCTGGATAGATGCTCGGAATGGAATTGCTGGATCATATGGCAACTCTATTTTTGTTTTTTGGGGGACCCTCCATACTGTTTTCCATACTGGCTGTACCAATTTACTTTCCCACCAACAGCGTAGGAGGAGGGGTCTTTTTTCTCCACACCTTCTCCAGCATTTATCATTTGAAGACTTTTTAATGATGGCCGTCCTGATAAGTGTAAAATGATACCTCATTTTAGTTTTGATTCACATTTCTCTAATAATTAGCGATGTTGAGCATCTTTTCACGTGCCTATTGGCCATCTGTATGTTTTCTTTGGAGAAACGTCTGTTTAGGTCTTCTGCCCACTTTTCGATTGGGTTGTTGTTGTTGTTATTGAGTTGTATGAGCTGTCTGTGAATACTGGAGACTAATCCTTTGTTGGTCGTATTGTTTGCAAATATTTTCTCCCAGTCTGATTGTCTGATATTGCATTTTATTAGCTGCTTTGCAACAACCTCCCTGTGTAGTTGGAATTTTCCATGTAATACACGTCCGTGGAGCAGGTACTCCAACGATAAAACTGTTACTTCCTCCTGGTTCACCAAACCTTGCCTGTAGAACTATAGTCCACTTTCATCCTTGTGCTGCCTCTCTAAAATCCCAGGCACTCAAAATTACTCTTCAGTAAACATTAACTGAGCATCTAATATGTGACTAGCTTGCATGGGTGCTACAATATACAAACATGAAAATGGATGGGACTGGGACTTCCCTGGTGACTCAGTGGTTAACAGTCCACCTGCCAGTGCAGGCGACTCGGGTTCGAGCCCTGGTCCGGGAAGATCTCACACGCCGCAGAGCAACTAAGCCTGTGCGCCACAACTACTGAGCCCGCGTGCCACAAATACTGAAGCATCTTCACCTAAGAGCCCGTGCTCCACAACAAGAGAAGCCACAATGAGAAGCCCGTGTACCGCAACGAAGAGTGGCCGCCGCTTCGCCACAACTAGAGAAAGCCCTTGTGCAGCAACAAAGACCCAACGCAGCCAAAAATAAATAAAATAGATACATTTTTTTAAAAAATGGATGGGACTATGTTTCTTCTGTGGAGGAGACCATGATTTTATAAACAAATAATAAGTCTGTGTTATTATAGAGGTTAGTGCGCAAGGCACAAAGGAGGGAGTCAACATATCTGCCTAGATAGGTCATAAACACCTTCCTAGGGGAGGCACTTGGTGTGGGCACTGAAGTTCCCGTGAAAGTCAGGAATTTACAAGACGGGCATCTCAGTTCCATAATTCTTAGCACCTCTAGCTCCATGACTTGAACCTAAAGGCTGTAGAGAAGCCCCAAGACAGAATTCCATAGACTCAAGACAGTACCTAAACTTATAAACAAGTGTGAATAAGGTCTTGGCACAAGTGTGAGAGTCCTTAGTGTCCTGTGAACTGTGCCATTCGGCAACATATATCTCTTTCATCAGCTAAGCTGTCCAAGGGAATCAGGAGAAACTGGAGGCCGGAGTTCCATCCAGAGAAGAACGTGGCACCTGTGGGCTTAGACCCTGGGCGGTGCAGGCACCCAGCCCTTGGTGGAGACTGGAGCCCTGTCTGTGTGTAGATGTGACACAGCACCCACAGCAGCCTTGGGTCACAAGGAGAGGGCAAAAGCTAAATCAGGTCCACCAACCCGTGCCTCACAGGGAGGCTTTGAGAATTCACCAGACAATGCCTGTCAAGGTAGTGATGAGAGCTCCGGCAGAAAAGCATTACCTCATCCTCACATTGGCTCCTTTGACATTCTACCTTCAATTACTCAAAGTGAACGTCAGGATAAAGGGAACAATATGACCTTTGTACATGTGTGTGTCTAGAGAGAGAGAAGAGAGGGCGAGAGAGATTGGAGGTAGGTTGTAGGAGTAGAGAGAGAAGAAAGAGAAAACATTTGTGTTAGGATCTGGAAGTCCAATTTGGGGAATGTAGATAGACTCTGAAAAGAAAAAAGAGTCATAAATGGATACGCTCATTGACATGCATTAACCTGTTTGCCTTTTAATTTTTTTTAATCTATCATCTAATATGTATCAAGCATTACGATGGACATTGAGGATGAATGGTGAACAAAACCAACGGGGCCTGATTCCACGGAGCCCTTAGGGTGTCTAGCAAAACATGTGATCCATAACAAGCTCTTGCATGCTGGCAGCGATTCGATCTTACTCTGTAGAGCTGAGCTGCCTTCCTGGGTAGACTGGGAGCCTGGGGCTCTGACAGTGGGAGTTCCCAGAGCCAGAGTGGATGACAGGCCTTGTGGGTGTCGGTTATGTGAGACAGGGCCCTAGAAATTGAATTTCTGGGCTTATTGGTGTATATGTCAGCTCCAAATGGATCTATGGAGAGTTGAAACAAAGTCAGAGAAAATGGGACTGGAACAAAGGTAGCAAAAGGGAGTGAGCAGATCGGTGGTAAAAGGAAGGCGGGACCCAGACAAAATGCCTGAAGAGCGCGTTCATAAGACAGCTCACTGGATCCCTGAGTGTCAGGGGTCTGGGTAAAAGGTGAGCCAGTTTAGATCCATGTTAACAACCAGGGATTGGGGAGTGCATGAGGTACTTCTTTAAGGAGCCTGTGGTCCAATGAGTGAGACAGTCCTGTAAACTGACAACCTTAAAAGAATGTGTTGTGTGTGATCAGAGAGCCTGCAAGTGGGATCACAGATCAGATAGAGGGGGCAGGAAAGAGGGCTTCCCGGAGGAGACCTCAACAGGAAAAAATGGGAACTGAGCTTTTCACAATGGAAAGGGGCCATTTCATAAAGCAAGTTTCCATGAACCTCAAGGTGTTTGTAGTTCTATGACTTTGAAGTGCGTCTAAAGAGATCTTAGAGAAATCCTTTGAGTGGGAAAAAAAACATAAGCTCACAGTGTATGAAATACTGTTTTATCCCAGCTCCAAGTAGGATAGTTGGAAAATCAATAAACATGGAAACAAAACCATTCATTCAGTAACAGCATTTCCAGGAGTAGGTGGTAAGAAATTGAACCAGTATCATGACTACCAATATGGAAGGAAAGAAGGGATTCCCAGTCACAGGATGGAATCCTATAAAAGTTTTATCCCATCAGTAATGTGTGTCCATGATACAATGTGTCTCCATGAAGTGATTTTTTTTTTTTTTTTTTTTTTAGAGGAGACCTAGAGTGCAACTGGTTAGAAAGTAATTAATGTTAGGGTCAAAAACTTTTGTGACCTCAACTCTGGCACTCATTAATGTAAGAAAAACATTGATCAAGTCACTTCTTCTGGAAAATATGGAGAAAAGGGAACCCTCCTATTCTGTTCTCTGCTACAGAGGACAGTACAGAGGTTCCTCAAAAAATTAAAAATAGAGTTGCCATATGATCCAGCAATCCCACTCCTGGGCACATATCCAGAGAAAACTCTAATTCAAAAAGATAGATGCACCCCAATGCTCATAGCAGCACTATTTACAATAGCCAGGACATGGAAGCAACCTAAGTGTCCATCAACAGATGAACGGATAAAGAAGATGTGGTACATATATACAATTGAGTACTACTAAACCACAAGAAAGAGTGAAATCATGCCATTTGCAGCAACATGGATGGACCTAGAGATTATCATACTAAGTGAAAGTAAGTCAGAAAGACAAATACCATATGATATCATTTATATGTGGAATCTAAAGTATGACACAAATGAACTTATCTATGAAACAGAAACAGACTCACAGACATAGAGGACAGACTGGTGGCTGCCGATGGGGAAGGGGGGTGAGGGAGGGATGGATCAGGAGTTTGGGATTAGCCAATGCCAACACTTATATATAGAATGCACAGACAACAAGGTCCTACTATATTCAATATCCTGCGATAAACCATCATGGAAAAGAATATGAAAAATAATATATATGTGTGTGTGTGCATGTGTGTATGTATAATTGAATCACTTTGCTATATACCAGAAACTAACACAACACTGTAAATCAACTATACTTTAACAAAAACACGTCACTTCTCCTGCCTGAGCCTCATTTCTCCATCTCTAAGGTAAGAAAGTGAGATGAGGCCATTTCCAAGCTTCCTGCCCAAATGAATACTTTATATTCTAACTCTTCACGTATTGAAAATAAGGAGACGGATTCATACCTAGGAATCTGGCTGCCTTAACTTGAATTATTTAGAGAAATAGAAGACCCTGGGACTGTAAAACTCCCCTGGGAGGGTGAGCATCCCTGGCTGGGCCCCCTTCCAGTGAGCAGGTCAGCTCAGGGCTCTGTACAGGAGAAAGACCATCAGCCATACCAGCCGGAGCCTTAAGCTTTAAGTGCTGCCATGCTGACTCTGACAATGGAAACTTGGAATGCGTATAAGGAGGATAAAAGCAGGTAACAAACAAGTAATAAATAGTGTTAAAGGTTTAGCATAATATACCAGAGTGCAGTACAGTCATGGGAGAGAGCTGAGAGAACATTAAGTTTAGACACAGGAGGGCAGGCAAGAATGATGTTTCTTTGAGGAAACGCATCATGAAAAACTCATACCCAGGGAGACTGTTCATGGAGCTTAAAATTCCCGATAAGCTACGTTCATGGCCTGTACAAAATATACTTCCTCCCTGAACTTATGCTCTAATGGTGAAGTTTTCAGAATGATTTTTAAAGCACTCAACTTGCTTTTCAGCCAAGAACTAGTAGTGTGCGTGTGTGTGTGTGTGTGTGTGTGTGTGTGTGTGTGCGTACACATGTGATGAGTTTGGGCAGAAACTCCTAAAGTACTAAGTTTTTCCATATGTGGTCCCAACTGTGAGTATTAAACCTTTGCTTGACAGAGCAGACGAGACTGTGAATCAGTAAGAATAATGCTGTATTTGTTTCTTAGTTTCTTAATTGTTTTTATTTTATTTTTAAATCTAAAAAATTATTTTATATTGCAGTATTGTCTATTTACAATGTTGTGTTAGTTTCAGGTGTGAAACTAACACACCTGAATCACAGCAAAGTGATTCAGTTATACATATACATATGTCTATTCTTTTTCAGATTCTTTTCCCGTATAGGTTATTGCAGAGTAATGAGTAGAGTTCCCTGTATATAATAATGCTATATTTGAAAGGAAGTTTATTAAAACAGTTGAAAACAGACTCTGGTGACAGATTCCTTGGGTTGAAATTCCTACTCTGAAATGTATTATCAACTGTGTGACCCAGCACATGACTTAATTTTTTTCTGCCTCAGCTTCCTCATCCATAAAATCAACATTACAAAAATACCACTCTTATAAGATTGTTGTGAGAACTGAGTGTTCCATGTTTAAAAAAAAAACAATAACAACTTAGAGCAGGGCCTATGTGCTCAAATCTGCTGAAAGCTTTTATGGAAGGGAAGTTTTAAAAACGTATAAAAAGCAGAATTATAGGAAGTTATAGGAAGAATGAGGTGGTATTTTTTTTCAGTTATGCTTAATTTCAGGTCCTACGATATATATGTTTTATTTTGAAAGACAGATATTGCTCTTGTTTTCTCCTATATCATATACAGTAAGTCCCCTACATACGAACCTTCAAGTTGCAAACTTTCAAAGTTGCAAACGTGCATTAGCATCAATCCAATCACGTAAGCTGGTTCCCGTGTCTGGTGTACATTGTCACGTGAGTGCATCCTCTACAAGTGGCTGTGCTTTTGTGTACTTTACTGTACAGTACTGTATAGAGTACAGTAGTACAGTATCTTTATTTCAAGCCCAGGAAAGAGCTACTACCCAGACATCACTGGATCATTTTTTCAAGAGGGTAGATAGAATGAATCCAGCAAGGAACCAGAACCTGTGCCATCCACGTCAGACGTGAGTGACATTGCAGCTTGCCCTCTGTCCCCTATTGCTGACGACCCTTCAGCTCTACCATCCCCCACCTCCTCTCGTTCCTTCAGTCAGTAACTCTTCCTGCCTGTTCACTGGATGCCAGCCCCTATATGCCAGCCGTTGTACTGTACTACTGTACTTTTCAAGGTACTGTACTGTAAGATTAACAATGTTTCCTTTATTTTTTGTGTTTGTTTTTATGTATTATTTGTGTGAAAAGTATTATAAACCTATCACAGTACAGTACAATATAGCCTATTGTGTTAGTTGGGTACCTAGGCTAACTTTGCTGGACTTAGAAACAAATGGGACTTACAAAAGCGTACTCGGAATGGAACTCGCGTGTAGGTAGGGGACTGACTGTATAAGATTGGTGAGGTCTCGCAATTTCTCTCTTTCGAGTAGAAACTCTGTAGGGAAATCATAGTTTCCAAGGCAGACTTTATATTGCTGTCCTCTGTTCTTCAAACCAGTACAGTTGGCCGTCCCTACCTGCAGTTGCAGGACCCGTGCATCCAGAGGGCCAGCTGTACTGGGCCACTTTATATAAGGGACTTAGCATCTGCAGGTTTAGGTATCTTTGGGTATCCAATCCCCTGCAGATACTGAGGGAGGACTATAATTTTGTTTTCATCTCCCTCTCCACATGAGGCTATGAGCTCATAGTCACCAGTACTCAGATCCGAGACACTACTTACAATATCTTGCCTCTTACTCAGAAGTCTATGAGCTCATTCAATTCTTGGTCTTATCCCAGAGCTCCATCCAAGATATTACTTTTTCGTCCCTAAATTAATGGTTCTCCCTCCTCACACTCCAGAAGGGTGATTCGATTTCTCTTTTTATCACTCCCTTTTTTTTTTTAATTTTTAAAATTTATTTTATTTATTTATTTATTTATTTTTTTGTGGCATGCGGGCCTCCCTCTGCTGTGGCCTCTCCCGTTGCGGAGCACAGGCTCCGGACGCGCAGGCGCATTGGCCATGGCTCACGGGCCCAGCCCCTCCGCGGCACGCGGGATCTCCC
>NC_041215.1:32663225-32692505 GCF_002837175.3 Physeter macrocephalus
AGGGTGATCCGTTTTCTCTTTTTATCACTCCCTTTTTTTTTTAAATTTTTAAAATTTATTTTATTTATTTATTTATTTATTTATTTTTTTGTGGCATGCGGGCCTCCCTCTGCTGTGGCCTCTCCCGTTGCGGAGCACAGGCTCCGGACGCGCAGGCGCATTGGCCATGGCTCACGGGCCCAGCCGCTCCGCGGCACGCGGGATCTCCCCGGACCGGGGCGCGAACCCGGTTCCCCTGCATCGGCAGGCGGACGCGCAACCACTGCGCCACCAAGGAAGCCCTAAAATTTATTTTTTAATTGAAGTATAGTTGATTTACAATATTGTGTTAGTTTCAGGTGTACAGCAATGTGATTCAGTTATAGATATATATATGTATATAATATATATATTCTTTTTCAGATTCTTTTCCCTTATTGGTTATTACAAAATATTGAGTATAGTTCCCTGTGCTATACAGTAGGTCCTCGTTGGTTATCTGTTTTATATATAGCAGTGTTATCACTCTCTTTAAATGTTTATAAGCCTTGTCCTTTGCAAGATCTCTCCTCAAAAAATGCAAATAGTAGGGCAATTATTCTAACCCTGCAAAGGGTAAAGAGAAGAATAAAGTATGCAATATCACTAGGACGATAAGATTTTTGTTGAAAAGTTCTAATAAGCTGGTGAGGCAAGTATTTCTATAAGAGGAATATAAGAGAAATGGTAGAAATAGCCAAAGGAAGAAACTTTACATCTAGATCAGGTGAGAATAAAATTTTTCGTGGAAAAGATACTGTTGGAACTGTGTTCTAAGGATGGGCATGACTTGGTCCCATGGACATGGTAGATGGAGAGTATCCTCCCAGTGGATGAAAGGCCATGAGTCAGGTCAGGAAAGGGATGGATGGTCCTAGGGGTTCTAGTGACAGAAAAACCAATGATCCTGTCTGTCTGGGACTTGGGATGCATGTGGGGGGACAGAATTAGATGGGGCTACAGAGAAAGAGAAGAAGACTAGTATCTTGCTGAATGCTTTATATTTATTCAGCCTCATACAATCATGCCATAACTTTGAGAGGTAAAATTCACATCCATTTTACAGTGAAGGAAATCCTTGGAGTGTAGAAAATCATGCCCAAGGTGGCTCAGCTAGAACATGGTGGAACTCTTTGGCTCCCTCCCATCCTCTAAGCTGAATGGACTTACTCAGCAATAAGTCATGAATAGGTCCTTGACAATTTTTAAGCAGCAGTGTCATGTGATTAAAGTTGTAGGTGAAGATAAATCCTGTAGAAGTTCACTGACAAGGTTGGAGAAGAGAAAGAGAAGGGGAAGGAAACCAGTGGGAAGAGTGGTCCAGTCATACAAGGATAAGGCACCTTGGGCTTGAAATACCTTACTACCTGGGGGAAACGAAAAGTAGAAACATTACAGAGTCACAGAGGCTTTGGATTGAAGGCAATGAAGTTCTTTGACTTTAAGCCATGGAAGGTTTTGTTATAACTTGAACGGTTTGAATGCACTTATTTTCTAAGATATTTTAACTATGTCAGAATATGCATTTTCATCATGTCCATCATGGGATCATCAGGCAGGCTTCTAAGAAACAATTGCCTCTCGCTCTTATTAATGTGACCCAAATAAAAACTCAGTGGAAACCAGGACAACATAATAGCAAGCTCATTATCAGTTCTGTGGAAGTGGGTACCTGCTGTCATTACCATGGGGGAGGACAGATGCTAAAATTCTGACTTTCCTGAAGAGGAATTATACAGCGAAATTGAACAAGGGTTTAAAATTGAACAGACATGAAAATTGGCACTTATGAAAATGTCAGCTTTCGTAAGTAAAATTATAATAATGTAGTGGATGCATGAACAATACAGATAGAGCTCTCTCCATATGTCTTTACATTTATCAGTACATGGTAGCCATTCTTTTTCAAAGTGTTTTTCGTATCCACCACCTTATTGAATCCTCACAACTAATCAGAATGGAGCAGAGAAGAAAATGAGGACCAAAGATTTAAAATGACTTTGCCAGGACTTCCCGGGTGGCGTAGTGGTTAAGAATCTGCCTGCCAGTGCTGGGGACATGGGTTCGAGCCCTGGTCCATGAAGATCCTATATGCCGCAGAGCAACTAAGCCCCTGTGCCACAACTACTGAGCCTGCATGCCACAACTACTGAAGCCTGTGTGCCTAGAGCCCTTGCTCAGCAACAAGAGAAGCCACCACAATGAGAAGCCTGTGCAACACAACGAAGAGTAGCCCCCGCTCGACGCAGTTAGAGAAAGCCCATGAGCAGAAACGAAGACCCAACACAGCCAAAAATAAATAAATAAATGATTTATTTTTTAAAAATTAAAAAATAAATAAAATGACTTTGCCAAGACACAGCTAACTCTCTTCATGCTTTGGTATGGCCTCCTTTTCTTACTATACTCTGTAAAACTGTCCTTTATCCTTCTATTTCTAGTGTGTTTTACCTTCCACTCACATTTACCCAAAGTTCCAGTTAGCTTGAAGTACTTGCTAAAATTAAGAAATAACAATAAGAAAAATAACAACTTGTTTGATCTTGTAGTACTCTGAAAACTACTGAACGTAAGACAAGTTCCAAACATGTGAATCTAAGTGTTGGTTTGAAATCCAGTTTGCCATATCAGTGAGTTGAGATCAACTCTAAAGTGTACGGAAAATATTTTTCTATCATAATAATGTGTTAGAGTGGTGAATGATTTACTTTTCAAAATTAACTGAGGTACATTCAAGGTTACCCTAATATTATCCTTAGAATAAATACTACCATCAGTCACTTGCTTACTTAAATTCAATGTGTAAAAGCATGGTATTGTGGTGAGCAAAATAGGGAAATACTCAAAATTCCAACACTGGGTAACTGTCACTAACGTCATAGTATGAGTCTCGAAGTTCAAAATCATTAGCAGGATTGTGAGTTGTGATTGTTATGGTTTACTTTGGTTTCTTTTCCATTTTAACCATAGGCAGCTGTTTAATCTAAAAGGAGGTAAACTGGATGATTAAAATAATTCATCTGTATTACATATGAGTACGAACTCTAGGAACATATCAGTTAGCAAAGACACAACACCTCCGACTTCTAAAGGAAATTCATTTCATTTAGTGATATAGATGAAAATTTTAAAATGCTAATTAATAAGATGTTAAAATGTGTAAACTCTATTGATTATAATTTTAAAAAATAAACTACAAATGATTGTTCTTCCATGCTTTCTCTCCTAATTAATATTAGACAAAGTGGAAATGTAGGGGAAAATATCAAAACTTGTTTTTCAAAGCTGAAATGACATTTATTAAATAATAAATTTGGAAGTTATTTTATTACTGATTTCACTACTGAGATGATTGAAAATAACTCTGCATATGGCATGACTAAAACCCAGATAAGATAACACATTTGTATCGTAGTAAGGCACTAAATTTATGGTAATTTGTTACAGCAGCAATAGGAAACTAATACAAACATCAAAGCTTGAATGGTTCCTTAACTTTTTTTCCAACACAGCCTCCAGCTCTTTATGGGGGCCCTAGGCAGAAGACAGCTATGGCCTCCTTCAGTGTTTATTGTTTCTCTTCCTTCCTACCTCTTCTTGACTGGAGAACACAAAGAAGTCTGGAAGAGTGAAGAGGGAGGACATGAGGGTCTTGGATGGTTAAGGGCTGGTTAAGTGGTTAAGGGCTGGTTACCCACTCATGCTCCGGTCGAAGAGCACATCTAGCCTAACAGGCTGATGAGGGGAGGAGGGTGAGGCTTACAGAATTGCACAGAAGAAAGCTGTGGAACTACCCCACATGGAGCAGTTCCTTTGCTCTGTTTTCCCTGAATTTCCCTGTATAATTTTGAGGTAAGCATGGATAGACAGAAGACTGGACCAAAGCTCCCCACACTGGCACCACTCTCCATGGTGGGGTCATATGGTAGGTACCCTACAGCTCACTTTCTCATACTCAGGGTTTTCTACTTTGCCTGATATTTCTATATAATATTACGTGTAATTTAATTCAGACTGTTTATCAGCTGCTAATTTATAACTAACATGGCAAACAATGCCCTTTGCTGCCATTACCTTAGGTAGTTAAAAAGATGTATGTGTGTGTGTGTGTTTACATGTACACCACACAGACACAAACAACTCACACACATGTGATCTGTTTCCCTTAAAATTTTTACCCACAACAGCTCACATAATGTTTCCATAGAGGTCCTCATAATAGAGAAATGAGAGAGTGAAAAAGAAGTACATAATTGTGGTTTTCGGAATTCACAACCTGTTCATTTTCTGAATGTTTTCATCATCTAGCAGATGATTCTTTGATTTATTTTATCCCCCAAGAGCTTGAGACTGTATTTAATTAGAAATGTGTGTGTGAACGTATGAGTAGTGTTTTATGGAATGAGAAATATATTTGTTATTGATATCATTTACATATAATAAAATTCATCATTTCAAAGCATATAGTTCAGTGTTTTTTAGAATATTCACAAACTTATGCAACCATCACCACTGTCTAGTTTCAGAAATTCTTATCACTCAAAAAAAAAAAACCGAAAAAAACCTCCATACCTCTTAGCATTCACTCCCTATTTCACCTCATCTTCATACAACTGTGTATTTCATCTTTTAGGAACTGACATGCTGTTTCCCCAATGGCCTCTTCATTTCACATTCCCACTGGTAACATATGAGGGTACCAATACCTCTACATCCCTGCAAACACTTATTATTGTCTGCTTTTTTTGTTTTTATGTTTTAGTCATCCTAGAGGGTGTAAAGTGGTACATCGCTGTTGTTTTGATTTGGTTTTCCTTGATGACTACTGGTGTTGAGCATCTTTTAGTATGCTTATTGGCCATTTGTATATCTAATTTGGAGAAATGTCTATTCAAATTCTTTACCCATTTTAAAATTGGACTATTTGTCTTTTATGTTGTGGTATAAGATTTCTTTATATATTCTGGGTACTGGACCCATATCAGATATAGGATTTGCAAGTATTTTCTTCCATTTTGTTGGTTGTCTTTTCACTTTCTAATGAATGCTTTTTAATCTACATTTTAAACAATTTTAATGAGGTCCAGTTGCTCTATTGTTTTTTCTTTTGTCACTTGAGCTTTTGGTGACATGTAAAAAAATGTTGTCTAATCCAAGTCATGAAGATTTACACCATGTTTTCTTCTGAGAGCTTTATAGTTTTAGCTCTTACATGTAGATCTTTTGGTCCATTTGGAGTAAATTTTTGTAAATGGTAAAAAATAGGGATCCAAATGTATTATTTTACATGTGGATATCCAGCTGTCCCAGCACCATTTGTTTCAAATACAATACTTTCTCCATTGAATTGTCTTGGCACCTTTGTCAAAATCAGTGTTAGGATTTATTACAGGACTCTTAATTCTATTCCATTTCTGTATATTTCTATCTTTATTCCAGGATCACACTGTCATGTTTATTATAGCGTTATAGTAATTTTGAAATTGAAAGGTGTGAGTTCTCCAACTTTGTTTTTCTTTTTCATTATTGTTTTGACTATTCTGGGTTCTCTTGCATTTTCATTTGAATTTTAGCGTCAGCTTATAAATTTCTGTGAAAAAAAAAGTTCAAACTGTGATAAGGACTGCATTGAATCTGTTCATCAACATAGGGAGTGTCACCACCCTAATAATACTAAGTCCTTCAATCCATAAAAACAGCCTGTCTTTCCATTTGCTTAGATTTTTAATTTCTTTAAACCACGTTTTGGAGTTTTCAGCACACAAATCTTGCATTTCTCTTGTTATCATTTTTCCTAATTATTTTTTATTATATTTGACTATTTTGTAAATCATTTTCTGAATTTCAGTCTTAGATTATCCATTGTTAATGAATGAAAATAAAATTAAATTTTTATACATTGACCTTAGATATCACAGCTTTGCTGAACTCATCTCTCTATCCATCCATCCGTCCATTTCTCCTCTCTCCCCTATCTATCATCAACATTCATCTATCCATTTCTCTATTATCTATGTAACTATGTATCTATCTACATATATAATTCTATATATCAATGTATATAAATACATACAAAAAATTACGATTTATTTTCAGGAATTCTTGTTTCAGCCTATACTCCTTCCAGAAGTATGTGTTTTCATTCTTTGGTAGCTTGCAAACATTTGGTAATTTGGTATCATCATCATCATCATCATCATTATTTAATATTTGCTAACATAACAAGTGGAGATTGTAGAGAATTGTTGCTTTGATGTGACATTGCTAGCTTAAAATCTTACTTTAAGCTACATATTTTCCTGTTTGTGTGAGCCATTTGATTTGGGTCCTTTGTGAATTGTTGTTCATGTCCTCTATACATCTATCTATTAGGTTGTTAGTACTTTTTCTTAAATTGTTTGAGCCCTGTAGCTAGCAAAAGCACTAATTCTTTGTCTATGCCACCTATGAGAAGTCTGGTTCTTTTTAACATATGAAAAATTATACTTCCAATTAAGCAGCATTTCCTTCAAAATGGGAAATTACACTTATTTCAATGATGTTTCCATTTGTTGTAACACTGTGAGACATTTTTATTCTGGAATGATCTAAGCCTCTAATGCAAACCATAGAAAGAAACCCTCACCTTGTGTCATCATTGTGAACCTAATTCAGTGTAGCTGGGTTGCTCGCTCACCTGTTCTCCAGACTTGATTTTGAAATGACTTCTGGTTATTTCTCAACTTAAATCCACTTTGAGAGGATGGACATTTGCTGCTATTGATAGTATCAAAAGGATGAGGTCTTAGTTCTAAAATAAATTTGTTAGAAAAAAGTGATTTATAAACTTTTTCAAGCAAGCTTAGCATAAATAGGAAAATTTAATCTCCTCCCAACTATGAGAACTTAGTTTGCTAAAATATCCATTATATTTTTGAAACATTTAAGTATGTATATAAATGTATGTTTATATATATCTAGACATATATGACATGGATTGTTCCTTTTTTTAATCCTTCATTTTTTCATGGTCAGTTCTTATACCTCCACACTCATAAAATGCTATTATATTTTTACATTTCTTCAATAAATTTATGCAAAGCTCTCAACCTTTTTCACAGCTCTGAAGAAGCAAACTTTAATATCTAGAGTTTTTGAGGACACATTGCCAGTATATATATATATATATTTTTTTTTTTTTTTGCGGTACGCGGGCCTCTCACCGCTGTGGCCCCTCCCGCCGTGGAGCACAGGCTCGGGACGCTCAGGCCCAGCGGCCGTGGCTCACGGGCCGCGGCATGTGGGATCCTCCCGGACCGGGGCACGAACCCGCATCTCCTACATCGGCAGGCGGACTCTCAACCACACCCGCGTCCCCTGCATCGGCAGGCGGACCCCCAACCACTGCGCCACCAGGGAAGCCCTGCCAGTATATTTTTAATCAAAATAATAGGAAGGGATGATTTTTTTTTGCTACTTATCTTACCAACAATTTCTGAATCAAATTAACAGAACTTTTTTGAGGATACATTACATTTCTATCCAGATACAGATGATTAAGAGTAAAATGCCTGGGCCCCCAAAACACACATAATGAAGTCTTTGTGCATTCTAAAGTACTAGCAAGGACTGGTTACCTTATGAACTTAACTTTCAAGGCCTTCTCTTTCAGGGCTTTACCTGATATTTTAAAGATACAGACATGCCAGGCTTTTGTGTATCTCCCCAAGGAGGCTACTGCTCATGATTAGAAATGATTCCCTTTAAACTTTCCATTTTTCCAAAGACTTTGACTTACACCGGCTAACACTCTTCTGTACCAGCCCCAGACATCACCTTATCTGTACACAGCAGATAGTGTCTTTGATGGTTACATTTCTCTAGAGAAGAGAACAAGTTTTGAACATCAAACCAAGAAGCTCATTCATTTGCGGGGTTGGGAGAAGTATTTTCAGAAATGTCATAGAAAAGATTCTTCCTGAAACCAAAGATATTCCTTACATTCTTTCCCTAGCACTTTACAGATCCCTGAAATTTTCCTGGTTTCTGGTGTAACCCCTTTCAGGGCAACATCTTTCTTTCACCTCAATGCCAGGGATAAAGTCAAGACAGAAGTCAAGTGTGGGGATGGCTCTTTCCACTCTGTGACTATATCCCATACCTTTGCTGGCTGTCTACCATTGGTCAAGTTCACTTTCTCTGGCAGGCAGGTGAGCCAACCTGGCATTGCTCTTTTTGGTGGGATAGAACAATTATGGTCTCATCTCTAATCTCAGCCATGAACAGGGAGAGCCAATGGAAGGTGCAAAGAGTGGGTTCAAGTTGGTACATTGAAGAAGCTCATCTAAATGGGTTTTCAAAGCAAGAAGTGCATGTTGAGGGTAAGGGGTTGGAGGGAGATAATAGAACAAAGGGGTTGAGGAATAGAGAAAATAAGAAGAGGAACATAAGGGCAGTCATAGAGAATGAAACTGAATCCTGGCCTCTGTACACTGACACCAAATTAAATCTCAGAGACAGAATTTTAGGTCAAGTAGAAAAGAATATCTTTATTGTTTTGCCAGGCAAAGGGGGCCACAGTAGGCTAATGTCCTCACATCTGTGTGTCTCAACCTGGAGGGGGTAGTGAAGAATCTTATAGTAACTGTTCAAAGAGGGCGTGGTCAGCTCGTGGACAGTCTTCTGATTGGTTGGCAGTGAGGTAATTGGAAGTCAGCATCATCAGCCTTCTGGTTCCAACCGGTCTGGGGTCTATGTGCATGTGAGCAGCAGACAGTTACCTTCTCCTACCTGGTGGGGGTTTCAGTATCTGCAGAACAGCTGAAGGATATTGTTGTGTGTATCCCTTGAGGAGGAACAGGACCCTGCCCCAAGGCTGCACTATCGTTTCTTGACTGCTCCTCCCTTGTCTCCGCATCCCCTCCCTTCCCTAATTAGCAATTATTTGAATCTGCCCTTTGGAACTCAGGGAAGGTCATGGAAGCTGAATGAAGCTTATTTCCTGTAATCAAGAAATGGGGGATACAGAAAGGCTTTTTGTGTGTGTGTGTGTGTATCATATTTTTATTTCAACTAATTATTACTCCAATCTTGTAAGGCTTTTGTGCCCAGGAGCCTTACAGGGTCCTGCTCGATATCAAGAATAAAAGAGTAACATTTCCCTATATCTATTGAGTAATCTGAACAAGCATAATTAAAGTATCTGGGGTAAATTATATAACAATTGGTAGTACCAAAGAATATTTTGCTTTGGAATTAAAAGAGATTGACAGTCATTTATTCATCAGATGTCTATGATATCACTTATAAGTCAATTTCTGTAATTTTATTACCAAAATAACAATGATAAATACACTGCTATAAGAGCTGATATTTACATGGAGGAGCAGACAGGCAAAAGATTTAACATAATAACTACAATGAAAGAGCAAGGGAGGATACTCAGAGGAAAGACACTGAGTGTAATCTTGGAAGTAGGAGAAAGATTCCAAGAAGAGGCCACAACTGAGATGTAGTAGTGGGGAAAGCCATCCTTCTAGAGAAAATGCCTGGAGAATGCCAGCGCACTTCTGCCTTTTGATGTATAAACAGGAGAGTCACACAAGATACTTATCTGCTACAATGACTTTACATCATTTCACCAAATCCATCTGAAATAAGCAGTGTTATGAATCTCCATTTTCCTAAGACACAAGAAGTTGTATACTGGCCCCCAGGTTGAGAAGAGAATTATCAAGGGAGAAAGAAGGGAATTAATATTAAGGGTTTGTTGTATGTTCAGGGATGCTTTACCCATAGAGGGTTCGATCATGTGACTATTCTCTACATGAATATTTATCTCCATTTCACCCATGAGAAACTGAGCCTCACTTTAGTTAACAAGCTTACCAAGGGTACATATAGAAGACAAGGGCTGGAGATGTGTGCTTCCAGTGCCTTAGAAAAAGAGAAATGCCTTGTCTAGAGGAAGAGCTCTGGTCCTCCAACAACTCTTTGGGAATTTCTACTAAGCGGCTGAGCAAGTTAAGTCACTTGATTTCACCGAGCTTCTGCGATGACTTTATAAAGCAAGGTGATCAACCCACAGGTGCTGTAAATATAGAAGTATACAGAGAGTTTTCTTTACTTTTTTAGCATCTGTAGTGAAAACTATGATTTAATAAGTACAGTTTTGGATGGAAGTTTAGGCTCCAGGGCCTGAATATAGGTAAAATTGCTCTGCTTATGAGACAAGAAAACATCATTTGGGGTTGCTTCAGAGTTAGAGCCAGCAGGGTAATCCAAAGCTGGGAATTCATGAATTAACTCCTTCATCCAATTCCATAAATCTTTGGTAAAGTTATTTAACTCATTAAATACTTATAAGTTTTTTTTTCTTTTAATAGGAGGGAAAGCCAATAAAGTGGTTGGGTTTCAGGCCTGGATCCAGGAGGGGTGGGACAGAAGCAGGATGTGCGGACTTAGAACTTGAAGAGAAAAGCATGAGGAAGGGATGAGTTTGACCCTTGGCAAGCCCGCAGAGCTGGGGACAGGCCTCGCTGAGCTAGGTCTTCAGGGAAGGGAGAGACCTAGCTGACATCTCACAAAGTGCTACAAGGATCTCAATAGATGACAGACCCAGGAAGCACATTTTCAACATAAGGTACCACTACTATGAGCCAATACAATGAGTTTGTAGCTCTCTGCCTCATTCTCAGGGGCTTAGCATGTTGGTATGAATCTTAGATCAGTCTTCCATTCTGTCTTTCCCAACTTTTTCACAAAAAGGAGAACAAAGAAAGAGAGAAAAAAGATGAAGGTCATAATAGCACCACAAAAAGATAGTGTGGGGCTTCCCTGGTGGCACAGTGGTTGAGAGTCCGCCTGCTGATGCAGGGGACACGGGTTCGTGTCCCGGTCCGGGAAGATCCCACATGCTGCGGAGCGGCTGGGCCCGTGAGCCGTGGCCGCTGAGCCTGCGCGTCCGGAGCCTGTGCTCCGCAATGGGAGAGGCCACAGCAGTGAGAAGCCAGCGTACAAAAAAAAAAAAAAAAAAAAAAAAAGATAGTGTTACCTTAAACTAATGCCCTGAACCTGGAGATGTATTTGCAGATTAGGAGTCTGGTGGAAATGGAGTATGAAGGGAAATCACAGAACCGGACATACTCTACAAACTGCTACCTGTCTGCCTGAACATGGCTTGTCTTAGGATTGGCGTACAGCAAAAAAAAAAAAAAAAAAAAAAAAAAAGATAGTGTTACCTTAAACTAATGCCCTGAACCTGGAGATGTATTTGCAGATTAGGAGTCCGGTGGAAATGGAGTATGAACGGAAATCACAGAACCGGGCATACTCTACAAACTGCTACCTGTCTGCCTGAACATGGCTTGTCTTAGGATCAGAAATGCAAAGTGGGATTCAAACAGAAACCCAGGCAACTTCTCTTTTGTCCACCTACTTTGAGGCAATGGAAGTTTGTACCATCCCCACCCTCCACATCTGCATAACACAGTGCCTCAAATTTGTACATGAATTTTCCCATTCCCACGGAATGCAGAACAGAAGTACAAGTTTGGAAGAGAGAAAGAACCCACAGGTGGAAACTTATTTCAGGGAGTGGTCATCTACCAAAGTGAAAGCTACAAAGAGCATTGGAGACAAGAATACTCCCAGGGAGGATTCTAGGAGACTGCAGTTTTCCTTGGGTTTCATCTTGTCTCAGTGTCTTAGAGTCATAGGTAGAGAGGACAAGGTGGGTCACATTTCAGTTAAAAAGACCCACAGACATAAAAAACAAACTTACAGGCATAGAAAGCAAACTTATGGTTACCAAAGGGGAAGGGGGTAGGGATAAGTTAGGAGTTTGGGATTAACACATACACACTACTATATATAAAATAGACAATCAACAAGGACCTACTGTATAGCCCAGGGAACTTTACTCAATATCTTGTAATAACCCATA
This sequence comes from Physeter macrocephalus, assembly GCF_002837175.3. Taxonomy (NCBI): domain Eukaryota; kingdom Metazoa; phylum Chordata; class Mammalia; order Artiodactyla; family Physeteridae; genus Physeter; species Physeter macrocephalus. The sequence goes on from NC_041215.1 coordinate 32,675,167, forward strand.
AAAGAAAAGAATCTGAAAAAGAATAGATATATATGTATAACCGAATCACTTTGTGGTATACCTGAAACTAACACAACATTGTAAATCAACTATAGTTCAATAAATAAGCCACTAAAAATATTAAAAAAAAGAGATGCATTTGATAATATCTGTTGTAGCCTGCAAGTTTGCCTAAGAGATTTCAATGACAATGTGCCTCCCACCAGGCATAATTGAATCATTTATTCCTGAACAAGAAGAATGACTCCTGAAAATTCAGCAAGACTCAAGAAGACATGATTCCAATGAAACAAGAACATAAGTATATAAGGAATCAATAGGGCTGAAGAGACACCACGATGAGATGAAATAGACATGGATTAAATAAGAAGGATTGAAAGGAAATTAAAAATGGCCAGGTAGAATGTATTATATTGTCTCCTTCTCTGGAGGCAGTAAAGACTATAAATAATTGCAGAAATGTAAAAAAAAAAAAAGAAGGTGAAGGGGAAAAAAATAAACCCCAAACTTGAAAAACTAGTCCAGAGCATGAGGGATCTGGAGAAAAGGTGATTTTTGTTCTTTAGTACTTTTGACAACTCCTCAAAAGAGAATAGTAAAAGCACATTGCTTGAGGAAAGCTGATGTAGTAGACCCAATGTTATGAGGAAGAACACATTTTGTCAGAATCTTACTCATGTCTCAGAAGGGGAAAGGCAGAGGAGAATATTTTTAGGAGTTAAGCACCTGGGCTGGGGTTTTTGATGGCCGATCTTGCAAGATGGGGGAATTGGTTGGGACTGCTTTATACCCAATACCTCTTGGATTTTGTGGCACAGAGAATCAAGGACCCTGAAGTGAGTCTTGATAGACCAGCTATTAGTCTTCATCGGATAGTTATTTAAGTTGGTTCACAGTTTTATCTCAAGAAACAAGTATTTCCTAGGGCAAAGGGTCAGTCATTTTTGCTTCTTCTCAGTACTGTGTAATATATAGAAAATTAAGTTGGCTTTAGTTCTGAATTGGAATCTAGTTTTTATTTCTGACAAGATGTTATTTTCCATTTATTCTTCTATTTTAAAAAAACAGATTTTGCCATATGTAGAGTTTTTTCATAAATTTTGCATGAATGTAGTCCTGCCTTTTCATAACCACAGTAAGACTGATCATCGGTTTAGGAAGATTCATTTCCATTGTGTCTCAGAGATAACTCTAGTCCCACGCATGAATTCTTTCTTCTTTAGGAATAGTTTTTCTTAAATTAGGCTCTGTTCTCTACACTCCATATTTATAATGTTTTTTCCTTATCACTTTTTTCTTTTCTGTATAATTTATGTTTTTTAAAAGAAGTGAGAGATACTTTTAAAAATTAAAATAGACATTTAAGCATATGTGTACAAGAAAGGATCAGAGGATACAGGCTCTAAAGTATTTATGAAATCTGTTTTTCTGGAAAATGGGTCAAGTAGGTAAATTTTTAAAATCTCTTCTCATTTTCCATATCTCTTTAAGGAATAGGTATCATTTTTTGCCATACGCAGAAACCTCATTTTGATTTTACAAAAAAATATAATAAAAGATACGTCCTAGCTTCCAGGCCCTCTTTTCCTGCTCTTCACTTTTGCAGTGTCCACGTAGCCTGTGAGAGATGTGCTGGTGGAACTGAGCAGAGCTAGTCAGTGTGATAACAAACAACCCCAGGCAGCAGGCACCATCTCAATGGACCAAGTTTTCCACATCAACCCTTTGTGCTGCCTGAGCCATGAGCCATCTTTGGTAGAAAACCTGGGAAAGTTGAATAACTTTCCTGTAATTCATTCCAAAGCTGAACCCAGAGGGTCAGTCTTGATGACCCTCTTTCAGGAGTGAGTTCAATGTCTCATCAGGCAAAATGCCTGCATCAGTTTGTGAGTTTTATGGACAGGGTCCATTTTGATGTTTCCAACTTAAGAGATCTAAACATAGAAGTGAAGCTTGGGGACTTCCCTGGTGGCGCAGTGATTAAGAATCCGCCTGCCAATGCAGGGGATATGGGTTCAAGCCCCGGTCCGGGAAGATCCCACATGCCACAGAGCAACTAAGCCTGTGTGCCACAACTACTGAGCCTGCTCTCTAGAGCCTGTGAGCCACAACTACTGAGCCTGTGTGCTGCAACTACTGAAGCCCATGTGCCTAGAGCCCATGCTCCACAACAAGAGAAGCCACCGCAATGAGAAGCCTGTGCACTGCAAAGAAGAGTAGCCCCCGCTCACCACAACTAGAGAAAGCCCGTGCACAGCAATGAAGACCCAATGTAGCCAAAAATAAATAAAAATAAATTTAAAAATTTTAAAAAAAGAAATGAAGCTTGGCTATTTCTAATTTGTATTTACTAGGCATGATAAAAAGTCATGGCTATGGAAGAGGAAGAAGGGCATTTCTTCTCCATGGTTGGAAAGGCATCCCCCATGAGCTCCCTTTAGCATTTGGCATATCCAGTGTTAACGCACCTGCAACGGAAACAGAAGTGACTTCCTTTCCCGCCTGAATTTTATAATGCTGTGCGTGTTAAGAGTGAGTGATAAAAATTTCCTATATTTCTTGTAGGTGAAATATAAACAAAAGTTCCTCTCTCTGATCCTTGGCAGTAAGAATAAATATATTTTGACCAAATGATAGAGTCAAGATTGTCACATGATTTGAAAACTATCTTTGGTAAAACCATTATAAAAATATGATAAAATTATAACAAATTCTTTAGAAGATGTCAAAATTAAAGGTAATATCTTGTTTCCATTGAAATATGTACACGCTCAATGATTGTAGCACTTCTCATTAGAAATATGTTTCCACAGATGTTGATCCATAGAAATCCAACACCTTAAATATTATTAATGAGAAATGGCTAAGTCCTACGGAAATCAAGGTATGTCTTACCATAAATTCAACAAAAAGCTGGGCTTAGTTTTGTGTCTCACAACCATTCCAAAATCTAGGCTCCCATTCTGATTATTTAATCATTGTGTACCTCAGTAACTTTGGGCACATCTTTTAGCTTCTCTACCATGGACGGTTGCAGTGCCTAAAGTTAGAAAAAGCAAACTGTTGTCATGATAGCATGCTGGCTGGATAACTCTGCCTTCAGCTGGCTGTCAACTTCAATTTTTTCAGCCTTCCAGGTCCACCTCAGATTTGACTTTATAGGGAGTGGATTCTACCCCTCCTCTGCCTACCTCAGTCTACATTCCACTGTTTAGCAATGGATTTTATCCCAAATAAACACACGCCGCACTGTCAATAAGTAATTGACCATATATTATTTTTCTGTCTGTATTCAATCACTCCTCAATCATTATATGCAGCCACACCAGCTGTGTGGCAATCAGTCTCTTTGAGCAGAAAACAATCAGAGAACCTGACTTATGATATGATAACTGCTAAACCAGGGATGTGTACACGACAGAGAACCAGCGCAGGGATTTTCTGGCATTGCAGAAAGCAAGGTGCAGTGACATACTCAAAGGCAGTGACCACGTGCTCATTAAGTTTCCTCTTTACCAGACAAAACTTTTCATTTTGAGGCCCAGGACCCTTTACTTGCTACTTTGGCATTTGTTTAACCCCTATACTCTCAGCACCTGGTCGTTCCATGGCACATGACAAGTTCTTTAATGAAAACTTGATGTTGAATGGGTCAATTAATATAATCAGCGAGTGTATGTGCATACCAGGGAACTAGTGCACCAAATTAGACAGGTATGCTGGGTGTTGGTATTGTTCCCTGGGAAACAGACTCTGGGACAGAGATTAGTATGTAGGAGGCTTCTTTGGAGGTGCTTTGGAAGTCATAACCGTTGAAGAGAAGGCAGAGTGTCAAGGGAGAGGAAGAAGTCAGGGCTGTGATGCAGTCAAAACCAAGGTCTCACCAATCTCTGGAGCTGGGAGAGCCCTTCAGAGTTGTCCAAATGGAGAAGAGAGGGTTGGACATTATTCCAGTCACCCACAGACACAGACCGGTCTTAGGTTGCAGGCTCTAGGAGGGAAACATGACCTTGGGCAAGATGGTTCTTTTGTGCCAAGGGCAATTCCCAGAAAGAGACTCATCCTGAGGTTGTCAGGTGCCAACATCCCCATCAGCTGAGAGAATGAGAGGCTCGGTCCTGAGTGGGGATCTGGGCCAGGTACACTGGTACCCACCAAGGGCGGACATGGTAACTAAGCCAATATCATGTTAGGGTACACGTTGATACCAAGTCAGAGGAAAGAAAAAAAGTGATTAGAAATTCAGAAGGAGCCTTCAGGATAAGGATTAGTTTAAGTTTGGGGCTGTTGCTTCAGGAACAGAGACTTGTGCATTTGAACTGGTAAACGCAGAGAGGGATAAGGAGAAGCCTTGATACTGAGGACTGGAGGTCTGGTTTCTGATTCCAGGTGGCCCCCCCGCAGCATGATCCTATGCATTCTGCTAGCCCGTCTGGCCTCTATTTCTGATCTGACAACTGTATGCTAGCATACATTGATTTCTGAAGACCCTGGTGTATAAACAATGCTCCATCTGAACCATAGAAAGGGTTTGGCTCTCTCATGTGACTGAAAATTATGAAATTCACAAAACTTTCTAAAGTGCTAAGTCTTTTATTAATCTCCATTTAATTACCTTCATTCAAAGAGCAATTACTTAGGGGGAAAAAAATCAAGTCTTGGAAGGGGACAAGCAGATGATTTCTGAATGTACTTGTGTTCAGAGCTGTGAATCTGAGCAGACATTTCCTTCCCATCAAATACGTAGCACATTTGTATCATTCTTTGTTCTTTTAGATTCCACATATAAGTGATATCATATGATATTTGCCTTTCTCTGTCTGACTTACCTCACTTAGCATGGTAATCTGTAACACAACATTATAAACCAACTATACTCCAATGTAATAAAAAATTACATTAAAAATAAAGATGTAGCATAAACAGGATGTGAAGCTCAGGGAGTGTCCCTGCTCTATACTGCTTGCATTTCAATGTGTATTTATACTCCAGTTACATGGCATGCTGATTGATCTTTTTGACATAAAAATGCTGTAAATGCTGGCTAAATTTCTTGGCTAGCCCATGTTTTAGCCTTTGAAGGCCAGTTGTTCATTGAAACAAACAATTGCAACAATAAAATAGCATGTTTGATTAGAGCAAGGCTGAGAATTACTATAAGAAAAACCAAAAATACAGCTTTAAAATTGGCTTCTACAAAATTGATCATAATAAGAGATATGCAAAATAAAAATGTGCCGGAAAGCCATTTTACCTGTCTGATTGACAGTCAGATCAAAATGACTTATATCACACGGTGTTGGTGAGGATATAAGGAAAGCCACATTCTCAGAGATGCTGGTCAGAGTGAAAATTGGTACAACCTCTAAAGAAATCAATTTGGTAATAATCAAAGTTATGAACGTGCGTACTCTGACCCAGCAATTTCATTTCTAGAAATTTATCTTAGAAATATACTTCACATGGGCAAACTAATGGAATAAAGTAGTTTAGAAACTTTCCTGTAGTAACAAAAGGTTGGAAACAAAGCAAGGGTCCATCAGTAGAAGAGTGAGATACGATTGAATACCCAGAGACATAAAAATGAATGAGGAAGCATCTTATGTACTGATATGGGTAGATATCCAAACGTATTATTCATCAGAAAAAAGCAAGATGCAAAACAGTGTATATATGGTACTATACTGTAAATTTTTTAATGCATATATAAAAATTTGTATAAGTATAGGATACCTCTAGAAAGATAAAGAAGAAAGTGGGCATTGTCATTCTGGGCAGAGAAGCTGAATGGCTAGGGGTACAGAATTGAGAAGGAAATTTTTTTTTTTAATTGGGGTGTAGTTGCTTTACAATGTTGTGTTAATTTCTGCTGTACAACAAAGTGAAGCAGCTATATGTATACATGTATCCCCTCCCTGTTGGACTTCCCTACCACCCCCAGCCATCCCATCTATCTAGGTATCACAGAGCACAGAGCTGAGCTCCCTGCGCTATACAGCAGGTTCCCACTAGCTATCTGTTTTTACACATGGTAGTGTATATATGTCAATCCCAATCTCCCAGTTCATCCTACCACCCCTTCCCCCGCACTGTGTCCACACGTCCGTTCTCTACATCTGTGTCTGTACTGCTGCCCTGCGAGTAGGCTCATCTGTACCATTTTTCTAGATTCCACATATATGTGTTAACATACAATATTTGTTTTTCTCTTTCTGACTTACTTCACTCTGTATGACAGCCTCTAGGTCCATCCACGTCTCTACAAATGACCCAATTTCGTTCCTTTTTGCGGCTGAGTAATATTCCATTGAATATATGTGCCACATCGTCTTTATCCATTCCTCTGTTGATGGACATTAAGGTTGCTTCCATGTCCTGGCTATTGTAAATAGTGCTGCAATGAAAAACCATTCAGTGTTTAGCCGTGTAAAGTTGTCATCTGTTTAAGACAAACAAACAAAATTGAATAGCTTGATAGCTGGTAGGTTGAAGTTAAGCTGATTTAATTTGAAAAGGGAAAATACAAGGAGAAGAAACGGGATTGTGGGCAACTTGGTGGCACCAGCCTGAGTGACCCCCAAGGTTCCCTCAGTTCTCAGGGAGAACTGGAGAAAAAGAGCAAGAGAGCTTACCCACCATCTAATTGTTTCAGAAGAGTCATGGCTCAATCTCAGTGTCTTTTAGTGGCTTTGTACATTTGCAAAGAAAACAATCTTGCAGGCCACTGAGCTTAAAAGAAAAAAAAAACATAGGTAGGAATCAGGAGTTTGTAGATCTAATTGAAAACAGTCAAGTATGTGGTTTTTGTTGTATCATATAATCTCATGGCTCTTAATGCTTTTTCCAGGTTGGATGTAACCTGGGAGATTTTAAAAAATATACTCATCTCAGGAAACTCACCTCAGACCAATTAAAACAGAATCTCTGAAGAAGGGATGCAGACACTGATATTTTTTAAAAAAATTATCCTGGATGTTAAAAAGTTTTCCAGACTGGGGCTAGGGTTAAAAAACTTTTTTAACTTTTTGCTTCAGTTTTATAAGTTGTCAAATTGTGATTGGTAAGTATCAAATGACACAATAAGTAGGCAATGACACATTTTTACCCCATAAAGTGTTCTAAGAATAAAAAAGAAGCTTTTAAAGAGCTTGCTGTGGTTTTCAACACATAGAAAGTGTCTGACAAATGGTATGCATAGACATGTAACGTGTGTTTAAAAAATCTCCATGGGACAAACGTGAGGCGGTCCTAATTACACGTATAGTGATTTTACTATATGCACATTAAAGCCCAGTAAATGCAATTCCCTTGAACTTAGTAGAAAGAGCATCAAATTAAATTCAGAGCCATCTGGGTTCAAAGTGCACAAGTTAGTTACCCACTGTTTGGTCACAGGCACTGGTCAGTTCAGCTTTTGTTTCCTCTAACATGAAGCGGCTCAAACAATACTTACCTTGCAAGGTTGTTGGGAAAAAGAGACAATACAGTTACTTCTAGAAGATTTTTAATTAATCAGTGCTCTCTATAATTAAAGCAAGTCAATGTATAATGAGTATGTACATAACTTAAAAAGCTAAAATAAGTACCTTGAGGGGAAAAAACATATATAAAGACTTGAGGATAAAAAAGGGATTCAAACAATTATCAAGTGAGAAAATACTCCACAAAGGAAAAGAAACTGCCAAATTCAAGCTTCTTATGTAAATGGCATGCCAAGTCTGGACCCTCTGTGTTAGACTTGCGATCTGGGGAAAATGAGAGCAATGTAACATTAATGAGAGAATGGGCTGAAATGGCTGAAAGAAAAGTAATTGGATCATGGCAAGTTGTGTGAGCCCAGAGAAATAGCCATCATATAGCCTGAGGATTCCAGGTCCTCTCCGCTGGGAACTTGCTTTTAGGACTTTTCAAAACACTGACTGCCAGCCTCTTCTCAAAGTCACAGGGAGAACAGAAAGCGCTGACAGAAGAAATCTGAACAATTCTAGAGACTGTAAGGTCCTTGAGAAAAGACTGAACTCTTGAAGATCTGGGACATTTCAGTTTTCTACTTACCACTCCAAATGAAAGGAGAGATAATTAGGGAAATAAAGTTGGATATGAAGTGCAAATTGCTGGTGATGGATTTGATATTTGACATCACAATTTGATTTTTCATAATCATGGTTTAGATGCCCTTGGCTGGAGATTGAGTGTACCTCATGGGGTACGGGAAGAATATATTTGCTCTGACATCTGAATTCTTATCAGAATAGTCTTAGTCTACTAAAGTATGAAATGAGAGCTAAAATGTCTAATTAAAATAACAACTGTATACAATACAGAGCTTTTCCCAAAGAGTCCTCTTTAGAAACATTATTAACAAAAATCAAAGAAACAATCTGCAATGTGAGAGGTCCATGATCAAATAAGTTTGGAAAATGCTGTGATAAATATGTCACAAGGGACTTTTATTTTTAATTACAGGGCTTCCCATAGACTTTCACTTTCTAATATGCATTATGAACACTCTCTGACAGATACAAATACTGCACAGATTACATAAATGTGTGGGGCTCATGCAACTAAAAGACTCTGAGAAATATTGCAGTAGTTGGTAAGAATAAAGTTGGGTAACAGTAAATGTAGAGTGATATAGGGAATCATATATCTGATCTTAACTTACCATTAAAAAAGATGCTCAAACTACGGTAATAAAGGAATAGATGGAATGTGTGTATACCATCCCCAGTTTCAGGGGTGGATCCAAAAGTACCAGAACTCTGCTGCATTGGGGAGGGTCGTATGTCCCAAGTTTTCAAATCAGACTGCAAAGGAGGGTTTATACTTTATGCTGGAGGGATATAATTTTTCCTACTTAAGAGACCTAGGAAACAAGTTGCCTGGTACCTATTATTAACAGCCAACTTCTGACAATGAAGTGACTCAGCCTTAGGATGAAGCTGAACCGACGGATGATAGTAAAAACAATTGTAGAGAACTCAAGTTCCTGAAGATATCATAGAACTACTCAATTAATCAAACGTTAGCTTTTCTTACTTTTGAACTTACTAAAGTGTATTCAGTTCTCATTTATTTAAAGCAAACTGACTCAGGGTTTGTGTTATTGTAGATAAAATTGTACTAACTGGCACTTCCACAAAAGATTAATAATATGACATGCATTAACACAGAATGGAAGCATAACTCTATCCAAAAGAATTTGAGTTAAAAAAAGAAAATGGTATCAATTAAGCACGTGAGGAAAATATGCTACCATCTAGAATTCTTTAAATCTGATGGTTTAAGCACATTTGAGGAACTTTGCATAAATTCAAAAGACAAAGGCAACAGAACTTATATCCTTGAGGGAATATACTACAGTCCAAACTAGAGACAAGGATATGGCAGCCCAAAGACAGATAACAGAACAGCCACATAGTGAAGGCACCACTGCGTTGAAGGAGAATTGTGTTCTTGACATTATCTTGGAGTCTCAGTGTAGAGAGGAACATTTGATGATCTTTTAATTTGCTTTGCAGGCAACCTTAAACTCTTGGAAGGCATAAGGAAGGATAAAGAGAACTACTACTTATCCAGAAGTAGATGCTGCTTTATAAATTAGAAACAGTAGAAGACTCATGAAAGCATTGAACCTCATCCATAAAAAGGATACTAGCACATTCTTTCAATGATGACCATGATAATCATACCCAGAAAGGACAATTATAAAAGGAGTTTATCAAGAAAGTTGGGAGATATTCCAAAATGAAAATATGATTTTAAAAAAGGTCAGCAATGACCATAACAATTGAGTTGACAAGGAGGAATTAAAATATTTGAGATGCTTGCATGAGGAATTCATAGATAAATCCAGATTTTAGCAAGAGTAATAAAAAATTACATTAAAAATAAAGATGTAGCATAAACAGGATGTGAAGCTCAGGGAGTGTCCCTGCTCTATACTGCTTGCATTTCAATGTGTATTTATACTCCAGTTACATGGCATGCTGATTGATCTTTTTGACATAAAAATGCTGTAAATGCGGGCTAAATTTCTTGGCTAGCCCATGTTTTAGCCTTTGAAGGCCAGTTGTTCATTGAAACAAACAATTGCAACAATAAAATAGCATGTTTGATTAGAGCAAGGCTGAGAATTACTATAAGAAAAACCAAAAATACAGCTTTAAAATTGGCTTCTACAAAATTGATCATAATAAGAGATATGCAAAATAAAAATGTGCCGGAAAGCCATTTTACCTGTCTGATTGACAGTCAGATCAAAATGACTTATATCACACGGTGTTGGTGAGGATATAAGGAAAGCCACATTCTCAGAGATGCTGGTCAGAGTGAAAATTGGTACAACCTCTAAAGAAATCAATTTGGTAATAATCAAAGTTATGAACGTGCGTACTCTGACCCAGCAATTTCATTTCTAGAAATTTATCTTAGAAATATACTTCACATGGGCAAACTAATGGAATAAAGTAGTTTAGAAACTTTCCTGTAGTAACAAAAGGTTGGAAACAAAGCAAGGGTCCATCAGTAGAAGAGTGAGATACGATTGAATACCCAGAGACATAAAAATGAATGAGGAAGCATCTTATGTACTGATATGGGTAGATATCCAAACGTATTATTCATCAGAAAAAAGCAAGATGCAAAACAGTGTATATATGGTACTATACTGTAAATTTTTTAATGCATATATAAAAATTTGTATAAGTATAGGATACCTCTAGAAAGATAAAGAAGAAAGTGGGCATTGTCATTCTGGGCAGAGAAGCTGAATGGCTAGGGGTACAGAATTGAGAAGGAAATTTTTTTTTTTAATTGGGGTGTAGTTGCTTTACAATGTTGTGTTAATTTCTGCTGTACAACAAAGTGAAGCAGCTATATGTATACATGTATCCCCTCCCTGTTGGACTTCCCTACCACCCCCAGCCATCCCATCTATCTAGGTATCACAGAGCACAGTGACAGCCTCTAGGTCCATCCACGTCTCTACAAATGACCCAATTTCGTTCCTTTTTGCGGCTGAGTAATATTCCATTGAATATATGTGCCACATCGTCTTTATCCATTCCTCTGTTGATGGACATTAAGGTTGCTTCCATGTCCTGGCTTTACACATGGTAGTGTATATATGTCAATCCCAATCTCCCAGTTCATCCTACCACCCCTTCCCCCGCACTGTGTCCACACGTCCGTTCTCTACATCTGTGTCTGTACTGCTGCCCTGCGAGTAGGCTCATCTGTACCATTTTTCTAGATTCCACATATATGTGTTAACATACAATATTTGTTTTTCTCTTTCTGACTTACTTCACTCTGTATGACAGCCTCTAGGTCCATCCACGTCTCTACAAATGACCCAATTTCGTTCCTTTTTGCGGCTGAGTAATATTCCATTGAATATATGTGCCACATCGTCTTTATCCATTCCTCTGTTGATGGACATTAAGGTTGCTTCCATGTCCTGGCTATTGTAAATAGTGCTGCAATGAAAAACCATTCAGTGTTTAGCCGTGTAAAGTTGTCATCTGTTTAAGACAAACAAACAAAATTGAATAGCTTGATAGCTGGTAGGTTGAAGATAAGCTGATTTAATTTGAAAAGGGAAAATACAAGGAGAAGAAACGGGATTGTGGGCAACTTGGTGGCACCAGCCTGAGTGACCCCCAAGGTTCCCTCAGTTCTCAGGGAGAACTGGAGAAAAAGAGCAAGAGAGCTTACCCACCATCTAATTGTTTCAGAAGAGTCATGGCTCAATCTCAGTGTCTTTTAGTGGCTTTGTACATTTGCAAAGAAAACAATCTTGCAGGCCACTGAGCTTAAAAGAAAAAAAAAACATAGGTAGGAATCAGGAGTTTGTAGATCTAATTGAAAACAGTCAAGTATGTGGTTTTTGTTGTATCATATAATCTCATGGCTCTTAATGCTTTTTCCAGGTTGGATGTAACCTGGGAGATTTTAAAAAATATACTCATCTCAGGAAACTCACCTCAGACCAATTAAAACAGAATCTCTGAAGAAGGGATGCAGACACTGATATTTTTTAAAAAAATTATCCTGGATGTTAAAAAGTTTTCCAGACTGGGGCTAGGGTTAAAAAACTTTTTTAACTTTTTGCTTCAGTTTTATAAGTTGTCAAATTGTGATTGGTAAGTATCAAATGACACAATAAGTAGGCAATGACACATTTTTACCCCATAAAGTGTTCTAAGAATAAAAAAGAAGCTTTTAAAGAGCTTGCTGTGGTTTTCAACACATAGAAAGTGTCTGACAAATGGTATGCATAGACATGTAACGTGTGTTTAAAAAATCTCCATGGGACAAACGTGAGGCGGTCCTAATTACACGTATAGTGATTTTACTATATGCACATTAAAGCCCAGTAAATGCAATTCCCTTGAACTTAGTAGAAAGAGCATCAAATTAAATTCAGAGCCATCTGGGTTCAAAGTGCACAAGTTAGTTACCCACTGTTTGGTCACAGGCACTGGTCAGTTCAGCTTTTGTTTCCTCTAACATGAAGCGGCTCAAACAATACTTACCTTGCAAGGTTGTTGGGAAAAAGAGACAATACAGTTACTTCTAGAAGATTTTTAATTAATCAGTGCTCTCTATAATTAAAGCAAGTCAATGTATAATGAGTATGTACATAACTTAAAAAGCTAAAATAAGTACCTTGAGGGGAAAAAACATATATAAAGACTTGAGGATAAAAAAGGGATTCAAACAATTATCAAGTGAGAAAATACTCCACAAAGGAAAAGAAACTGCCAAATTCAAGCTTCTTATGTAAATGGCATGCCAAGTCTGGACCCTCTGTGTTAGACTTGCGATCTGGGGAAAATGAGAGCAATGTAACATTAATGAGAGAATGGGCTGAAATGGCTGAAAGAAAAGTAATTGGATCATGGCAAGTTGTGTGAGCCCAGAGAAATAGCCATCATATAGCCTGAGGATTCCAGGTCCTCTCCGCTGGGAACTTGCTTTTAGGACTTTTCAAAACACTGACTGCCAGCCTCTTCTCAAAGTCACAGGGAGCATCCTACCACCCCTTCCCCCGCACTGTGTCCACACGTCCGTTCTCTACATCTGTGTCTGTACTGCTGCCCTGCGAGTAGGCTCATCTGTACCATTTTTCTAGATTCCACATATATGTGTTAACATACAATATTTGTTTTTCTCTTTCTGACTTACTTCACTCTGTATGACAGCCTCTAGGTCCATCCACGTCTCTACAAATGACCCAATTTCGTTCCTTTTTGCGGCTGAGTAATATTCCATTGAATATATGTGCCACATCGTCTTTATCCATTCCTCTGTTGATGGACATTAAGGTTGCTTCCATGTCCTGGCTATTGTAAATAGTGCTGCAATGAAAAACCATTCAGTGTTTAGCCGTGTAAAGTTGTCATCTGTTTAAGACAAACAAACAAAATTGAATAGCTTGATAGCTGGTAGGTTGAAGATAAGCTGATTTAATTTGAAAAGGGAAAATACAAGGAGAAGAAACGGGATTGTGGGCAACTTGGTGGCACCAGCCTGAGTGACCCCCAAGGTTCCCTCAGTTCTCAGGGAGAACTGGAGAAAAAGAGCAAGAGAGCTTACCCACCATCTAATTGTTTCAGAAGAGTCATGGCTCAATCTCAGTGTCTTTTAGTGGCTTTGTACATTTGCAAAGAAAACAATCTTGCAGGCCACTGAGCTTAAAAGAAAAAAAAAACATAGGTAGGAATCAGGAGTTTGTAGATCTAATTGAAAACAGTCAAGTATGTGGTTTTTGTTGTATCATATAATCTCATGGCTCTTAATGCTTTTTCCAGGTTGGATGTAACCTGGGAGATTTTAAAAAATATACTCATCTCAGGAAACTCACCTCAGACCAATTAAAACAGAATCTCTGAAGAAGGGATGCAGACACTGATATTTTTTTAAAAAATTATCCTGGATGTTAAAAAGTTTTCCAGACTGGGGCTAGGGTTAAAAAACTTTTTTAACTTTTTGCTTCAGTTTTATAAGTTGTCAAATTGTGATTGGTAAGTATCAAATGACACAATAAGTAGGCAATGACACATTTTTACCCCATAAAGTGTTCTAAGAATAAAAAAGAAGCTTTTAAAGAGCTTGCTGTGGTTTTCAACACATAGAAAGTGTCTGACAAATGGTATGCATAGACATGTAACGTGTGTTTAAAAAATCTCCATGGGACAAACGTGAGGCGGTCCTAATTACACGTATAGTGATTTTACTATATGCACATTAAAGCCCAGTAAATGCAATTCCCTTGAACTTAGTAGAAAGAGCATCAAATTAAATTCAGAGCCATCTGGGTTCAAAGTGCACAAGTTAGTTACCCACTGTTTGGTCACAGGCACTGGTCAGTTCAGCTTTTGTTTCCTCTAACATGAAGCGGCTCAAACAATACTTACCTTGCAAGGTTGTTGGGAAAAAGAGACAATACAGTTACTTCTAGAAGATTTTTAATTAATCAGTGCTCTCTATAATTAAAGCAAGTCAATGTATAATGAGTATGTACATAACTTAAAAAGCTAAAATAAGTACCTTGAGGGGAAAAAACATATATAAAGACTTGAGGATAAAAAAGGGATTCAAACAATTATCAAGTGAGAAAATACTCCACAAAGGAAAAGAAACTGCCAAATTCAAGCTTCTTATGTAAATGGCATGCCAAGTCTGGACCCTCTGTGTTAGACTTGCGATCTGGGGAAAATGAGAGCAATGTAACATTAATGAGAGAATGGGCTGAAATGGCTGAAAGAAAAGTAATTGGATCATGGCAAGTTGTGTGAGCCCAGAGAAATAGCCATCATATAGCCTGAGGATTCCAGGTCCTCTCCGCTGGGAACTTGCTTTTAGGACTTTTCAAAACACTGACTGCCAGCCTCTTCTCAAAGTCACAGGGAGAACAGAAAGCGCTGACAGAAGAAATCTGAACAATTCTAGAGACTGTAAGGTCCTTGAGAAAAGACTGAACTCTTGAAGATCTGGGACATTTCAGTTTTCTACTTACCACTCCAAATGAAAGGAGAGATAATTAGGGAAATAAAGTTGGATATGAAGTGCAAATTGCTGGTGATGGATTTGATATTTGACATCACAATTTGATTTTTCATAATCATGGTTTAGATGCCCTTGGCTGGAGATTGAGTGTACCTCATGGGGTACGGGAAGAATATATTTGCTCTGACATCTGAATTCTTATCAGAATAGTCTTAGTCTACTAAAGTATGAAATGAGAGCTAAAATGTCTAATTAAAATAACAACTGTATACAATACAGAGCTTTTCCCAAAGAGTCCTCTTTAGAAACATTATTAACAAAAATCAAAGAAACAATCTGCAATGTGAGAGGTCCATGATCAAATAAGTTTGGAAAATGCTGTGATAAATATGTCACAAGGGACTTTTATTTTTAATTACAGGGCTTCCCATAGACTTTCACTTTCTAATATGCATTATGAACACTCTCTGACAGATACAAATACTGCACAGATTACATAAATGTGTGGGGCTCATGCAACTAAAAGACTCTGAGAAATATTGCAGTAGTTGGTAAGAATAAAGTTGGGTAACAGTAAATGTAGAGTGATATAGGGAATCATATATCTGATCTTAACTTACCATTAAAAAAGATGCTCAAACTACGGTAATAAAGGAATAGATGGAATGTGTGTATACCATCCCCAGTTTCAGGGGTGGATCCAAAAGTACCAGAACTCTGCTGCATTGGGGAGGGTCGTATGTCCCAAGTTTTCAAATCAGACTGCAAAGGAGGGTTTATACTTTATGCTGGAGGGATATAATTTTTCCTACTTAAGAGACCTAGGAAACAAGTTGCCTGGTACCTATTATTAACAGCCAACTTCTGACAATGAAGTGACTCAGCCTTAGGATGAAGCTGAACCGACGGATGATAGTAAAAACAATTGTAGAGAACTCAAGTTCCTGAAGATATCATAGAACTACTCAATTAATCAAACCTTAGCTTTTCTTACTTTTGAACTTACTAAAGTGTATTCAGTTCTCATTTATTTAAAGCAAACTGACTCAGGGTTTGTGTTATTGTAGATAAAATTGTACTAACTGGCACTTCCACAAAAGATTAATAATATGACATGCATTAACACAGAATGGAAGCATAACTCTATCCAAAAGAATTTGAGTTAAAAAAAGAAAATGGTATCAATTAAGCACGTGAGGAAAATATGCTACCATCTAGAATTCTTTAAATCTGATGGTTTAAGCACATTTGAGGAACTTTGCATAAATTCAAAAGACAAAGGCAACAGAACTTATATCCTTGAGGGAATATACTACAGTCCAAACTAGAGACAAGGATATGGCAGCCCAAAGACAGATAACAGAACAGCCACATAGTGAAGGCACCACTGCGTTGAAGGAGAATTGTGTTCTTGACATTATCTTGGAGTCTCAGTGTAGAGAGGAACATTTGATGATCTTTTAATTTGCTTTGCAGGCAACCTTAAACTCTTGGAAGGCATAAGGAAGGATAAAGAGAACTACTACTTATCCAGAAGTAGATGCTGCTTTATAAATTAGAAACAGTAGAAGACTCATGAAAGCATTGAACCTCATCCATAAAAAGGATACTAGCACATTCTTTCAATGATGACCATGATAATCATACCCAGAAAGGACAATTATAAAAGGAGTTTATCAAGAAAGTTGGGAGATATTCCAAAATGAAAATATGATTTTAAAAAAGGTCAGCAATGACCATAACAATTGAGTTGACAAGGAGGAATTAAAATATTTGAGATGCTTGCATGAGGAATTCATAGATAAATCCAGATTTTAGCAAGATACTCACAAGTTATGTAAAGAAAGACACGCCATTAAGGATAAATACAAAAGCGTGGTACGGGATTATAAAAATACTATCTAGAAGCCTAAAGCCCCAGAATAATTGAGGCTTTCAAAAAAGTGCAAAGGAAAACAAAATAAACCAACACTCTCAATTGTATTAAATATATTTTCAGTTACATTAGAAGCAGTGTGCTTTTACTTCTAAGAATCTTTCTTAAAGAGGTGATTATATATGTGGATAGAGATTTAGGTATGAAGATATTTGTTATAGTGTTACTTATAATGATACAATATTGAAAAAAAAAAAACCCTAGGGGCTTCCCTGGTGGCGCAGTGGTTGCGCGTCCGCCTGCCGATGCAGGGGAACCGGGTTCGCGCCCCGGTCTGGGAGGATCCCACATGCCGTGGAGCGGCTGGGCCCGTGAGCCATGGCCGCTGAGCCTGCGCGTCCGGAGCCTGTGCTCCGCAACGGGAGAGGCCACAACAAAGGGAGGCCCA
>NC_041215.1:32692612-32716861 GCF_002837175.3 Physeter macrocephalus
CCATACCCAAAAAAAAAAAAAAAAAAAAAAAAAAAAAAACCCTAAAGATCTAGTAATAGAGATTTAGTTAAATTAATTCTAATGAATACCTAAAATGATCTATTATGCTATTACTAAAATTATAATTATAATTAATTTTACGTGTGAAATTACTCCTATGATACCATATTAGATGAAAATAACAGGATATAGTAATATATATTCAGTGTAATCTCACTTTTGTATATTTTTTTTATATGGGGGTATGTGTACATAAAAGGTACAATATATACCTCTGATTATGACATTATGGGATTTTTTATTCTACAGTGACCTTATATTACAGGGACTTGGGATTACTTTTAAGTAAAGATAAATTCTTAAACTTTAAATATAAAGTGAGATTAAAATTAGATATATTAAGAAAAAATTATATTAGGGAAAATAAGCTTATATAAGGAGGAATATGTTCTAACAACCAAGCAGAAAGTGAAAGTTGTGTAGTTTTTTTTAATCAAATATAATTTTCTTCACTTGGAAAGAACTGAACCAACATAGTCACTAGGGAATTAAACTCTAACTAGTAGAGAGCTCGCAAAAGAGATTCTAGCTGCTCTAAATGAGTTCACACCTCGTGGATCCTGTTCTCTGAAGGTGTTATATCTCTGGATACTGAGTGCACTTTAGTCAATACAATCCTTTCAGGAATTATGGAGAACAGATGTGATGGAACTGGGAATGGTCCCAAATAGTCCTCATTTCCAGGGAAAAAAAGGTAAAAGTAGAAGTAGAAGTAAAGGAGTTCATAAAATATATGCTTAGTGAATGAAATATGTGTCCTAGGCAAAATTAGAGAATGACTTAATTAATAAATGACATGTGAGTGCCTAGAAAGTAAGAGGTCATCAGGAAAAAGTCAGACCTACTCCATTAGGAATGAGCACACCTAATGGCAGGATCTTGGTTCCTAAACACCATTTTCCAATAAAAAGAACCAGGGATTCTTGGAAAAGTGATGGATATCAGAGCTGGGGAGGTAGAATAAAGATAAGCCTGGGGCATCCTGTGATGCAAAACAAGTACAGAAGTACTGAAGAATGGGGGCATGTCACAGAGACATAGGAGTCCAACTAAAAGAACTCCCAAAGCTGCACCAATTTGAGAAACAAAATAAATCATGTCCATGTTAGATTATAACCCATAGAGTAATATAAATATGTAGGAGTCCATCCTGATACAAACAAATTATTGAACACATAAATAAAAAGTGAGAGAAGGGAGAGCTCTTCCTTATGGAGGAACTCTAATTAACAAAATTAGAATGAGTAGGCAAAATAGAAAATCAACATGAGATCACCACAGTAACAAGCAGACAAGAATCACCCATGGATGCTAGCATGAGTGGGTAAAAGCTGGAGGATAGACAAGATATCTGCAAAATCTCAAAGTATCTCTCCAAAGATATTTATGAATTGCAAAGGGAAAAATAATCACTTCAGAATAAAGAAACCTGCGGACTCCACTAAAGCTGAGTGAAGAAGTTTAACATCACCAGTGATAAATCATATCAACATCACCATCCCCCAGCAGGATGCCCTGGCAAGAGTACAATGTGGCATTCTTGCCAATAATGCATAACCTCACTATCATTTGAAAACATCAGTCAGAACCTTCAGGGCATTCTACAAAATACTTGACCAGGAAGTACTCTTTAATTCAAAGGGTCATGAAAGGCAACGGAAGAATGAGGGATTATTACGGATCACAAGAATCTAAGGAGATATGACATGTGGGATCCTGCATTGGATCCGGGAACAGAAAAGGGACAGTCATGGATGATCTAGTAAAATAAAAGCTAAGAATATAGTAGAGGTAATAGGATGACCCCAGTAGAATTTCCTGGTTTTGGTAATCCTATCGTGCTCATCCAAGTTGTTCATGTTAGGGGAATCTGGCTGAGCAGTACACAGATACTCTCTGTATTGTTTCTGCGATGTTTTGTAAGTTTAAAATTATTTCAAAATAAAAGTTTAGAAATAAAATAGATAAATCCAGATTAACACGTTCTTATATATTTATGTAGATAAAATGAAAAAATGCACTAAATAGTAACACTGATGAATTCATAAGATAAATTTTTCATAAGATATGAAACACCAAAGGAAGAAGAATAAAGTAGATAAGAGAAAATTGGTCTGCAATTTAATTAACTGGGAGAGTTGGGTTGAAAAAATCTGATTTTAGGAGGAATAAGAGGAAAATACTGCCCTTAGTTTCAAAATAACCATACATGCCAGTGTGGAAATGGAGGGATGCTGCCTATCACAAATTCAGGTGAGGTATGGGTGAGTGACAGCTGCCATTCATGTAACAAAATTGAGCTCTCTTTATTGAAAATCTGTAATAAGGCATATAAACTTTTCTTTTTAATATTATTCCCAAAGGCAAAAGTAGGAACAATAATAAAAGTTACTGGGAAGTAAATGCTGACTCAGCATAAGAACAAAAAATGCTTGCAGTGGTTATTTACAAGGCATTGCACCCCAGGTAAAAGGCAGTGTTCGGGAACAGAGGGATAATCACTTTGGAGCTGATCAGCTAAGGTCCTTCCCTCTAGGATGAGAGTTTTGCAGGATCCCTAAGAGCCTGTCTAACCTGACATGCCAGGATGCTGTGATGCTGTGACATTAGACTACAGCAAGTCCCCTGCATACAGAAGAATTCTGTTTTGAGAGCACGTTCCTAAGTCCAATTTGTTCCTAAGTCCAACAAAGTTAGCCTAGGTACCCAACTAACACAGTCGGCTCTATAGTACTGTACTGTAATAGGTTTATATTACTTTTCACACAAATAATATGTAAAAAACAAACACAAAAAATAAAGAAAACATTTTTAATCTTACAGCACAGTACCTTGAAAAGTACAGTAGGACAGTACAACAGCTGGCATCCAGGGGCTGGCATCGCATGAACAGTCAAGAAGAGTTACTGACTGGAGGAGGAGAGGAGATGGGGGATGGTAGAGCTGATGGATCGTCAGCAATAGGAGATGGAGGGCAAGCTGCAATGTCACTCACGCCTGACGTGGATGGCACAGGTTCTGGTTCCTTGCTGGATTCAATTCTATCTACCCTCTTGAAAAAACAATACAGTGATGTCTGGGTAGTAGCTTTTTTCTTCTCATCGTAGATGACACGATAGCACTGGATTGCGTTCTGAATGGTTGCTGCATCCCTCGTGTACTGTTACATGATTGGGTCCTGTGCCTCAAAAACTAACAGTGCCTCCTCAAATAAAGAAAATCGCTTGCTTCCAGACATCCTGGGCTTGACATAAAGATACTGTACTCTATACAGTACTGTACAGTAAAGTACACAAAAGCACAACCACTTGTAGAGGATGCACGCACGTGACAGTGTACACCAGACACGTGAACTAACTTACGTGATTGGACACTCCAAGGCATGTTCGCATCTTTGAAAGTTCACAACTTGAAGGTTCGTATGTAGGGGACTTACCGTATGCACTTTGTGCCTGTGTGTGTGTGTGTGTGTGTGTGTGTGTAACACCAAGTTGAATGTGCGAGTGATATTATTATCCTAAAATATGGTCTTTGGAGAATGGCGGCAGTTTGTGGTTGCATAAATGCCTTTTTATGTGCATGTCATGCCATGTTAATATCCAATTTCTCCAATTTTTTAGAAGAGATTTACTTTGGTGTGAGCTTCCACAAAGGGTTCAGATGGCCCAAGCTTTTTTTCTCTTAAACTTAAGAAAGTAACAAGAAATGAATGAGACTTCTTGGATGAGCCAGGCTTCACACCTCCAGAGAAGTGCTGGGGAAGGCACTACTGATTTATTTTCTTCAACTAATTTTCTGTGTTTAAATGGAAATACTGATACCTGTAAACAGGTTTCTCCCAGTGTCTGGGATGTGAGGCTGTGTCTTGTATTTGAATCAAAGTAAGATTTAGATTTTATAGCTTTCAAGTAAGAAATGTGAGGGATTAAAATAAAAGTCCCTGGGGAGAAAGAAGCTGGGAAAATCTTTGCTAATAGTCCTAAAAAATGCAGCCTCAGAGGCAGATACTACTAGCTGTCTCTGATAATGGGTTAGGCAAAACTCACGCTCACCAGTAGGTAACCGAGGAGATGGTTATTTAAGTTATGAACCCCCTTTGCCACAAGAAATAATTATTTGCTCTAGTAGAAGGGTTTATTCTTCAAACAAGTTCTCTTCCCGTGTATTTAAAGGTGAGTGTATGAGTCACTCTTTCCTTGAGAGGAAGAATTAGGAGTATAGTATGTGTAGAAACTAAGGGATTGTAGAGGAAAATCATATTAGAAGCCACCGATAATCTCTGCCAACAAAAATAAGTATAATGCATCTAGAGAACAATAATGCAAGTCACTGGGGAAAAAAAAAAAGAAATTTATTTTGGAAAATTTTATGGTTAAAGAGAACGTAGTAGCTACAAGTTAAACTTGTTTCTTAGGTCCAGGAAATATAGGAGTTTCTGAGCTAAATTTGAGCATGATGTTGATAGGAAAACTTTCATCCCCACCTTATGTGCAAATCTTAAGTACTGTTTTGATTCAAGTGAGGCTTTTGGTTGAGTCAGTAGTCAGCCAGCCTTTGGTTCCGTGCTCTTTGCCACACGAGATTCTAGAAGCCGATGTTAATTCCTGAGAATTTAGTTTTGGGATTTCTACTCCTTTTGTACTCGTTTTGGCACCATCACATGCCATATGCTCGCAAGATTTTGTAAATGGGGGCTGATACTTATCTAGAATATTTATTAGATGGTCTGAGAAGACTGAACTGGTCTAGGTACATATATCCATCAAAAAACTGTTTACTCTTTTAAATTAAGGACTTCATGAGGACAAGAAAAAGATAGAAAGGCTGAACTCACTCTATGGAAGAAACCACATATAATACATTTACACACACACAAACTATATATAATATATTTAAAACATATATAAAATGGAAGTGGTTATTTTTAGTATTTTTGCATGTTTTTTACCAGCTATTTCTCTACATATACAAGCATAATCATATACGTGTCAAAAATGCGTATTTTTAAAAATGTTCCTATCATCACATGTACATTTGCCTTATTATTTTTTTTTTTTTGCATTACGCGGGCCTCTCACTGTTGTGGCCTCTCCCGTTGCGGAGCACAGGCTCCGGACGCGCAGGCTCAGCGGCCATGGCTCACGGGCCCAGCCGCTCCGCGGCATGTGGGATCTTCCCGGACCGGGGCACGAACCCATGGCGTCCCCTGCATCGGCAGGTGGACTCCCAACCACTGCGCCACCAAGGAAGCCCTGCCTTATTTTTTTCAATAGCTGCTTAAAATTCCATTATATGGTCTCACCACTATTTTATTGATTTTTGGCCAATCAGCTTGATGTCCATTAGGTTTTCATATTTCAAAAATAGTACAGTCCTTACAAATTTATCTTGGTACACTTATGTGAGAATAACTACAGGGTCATTTACTTTCCTGGGAGTGGAACTGTTAAGGCACAGTGTGTAGGCATTTATACATCTATTATTCTTGGACGTTGTCTTGTGCTGATGTATTGCTGACCTCAGTTATTACTAACATTTGTGGATGTTTGTTAGTCTTTGTTTACCTCTTGATAGAGGGAAGTAATGTTCCTTCTCAGAATGCCAGGGAATGTGCTCACTTTGCATATGAATTATCTTGCAGAGGAGGCTTGATTCCTCCAATGCCCTGTGAAAAATTGCTACTGCTAATTTGTGAGATCCAGCAGCACAGTTGTGCTGATTTCCCTGAGAAGTCTACACCAGGGACAGTGTCCTGCATCCAGCCCTAGGATTCTGCTCCTGGAGGTGGTAAATGCAGCTTCTTAAGGCGAGTCTATCCTGAAAATGGATCCAGGGTTGGGCAGAAATGTAGGTGACAGAATGTATCAATGTTAGGACTTAATGACAGTGACAGCAGATGGTCAGGGGCTACAATGTGAATACATTGTTCCTCATACTTTGGTTGTGAAAACTCCTTTCCTTGAGATTATACATAAACCAGAATTGCAATTAAGACCTGGGTTAGCATCTTTGTTTGTCTTTTGCTTGTTTTATGGTTTTTCTTAAAATTGGTTTTCTGTCATTCTAAGTACAATTCATTTGCCTTGTATATCCAGAACCTTTATCCTGTTTATGGATGAATTATTGGAATTATTGCAGATTTTATATCCATTGTACTATTTGAAGATATTATTCCAGATACTGCTAACTGTAGTTTGTGGAGACTGGTCCTATGGCAAGCACTGCATTTGGTGTACCACCTCATTTAATCTTGAAAGCCATCTCATAGGGTGAGAAAGCTGAGGGTCCAAGAAATAAGGAAAACTGCCAGAGTTGGTACCATCTCATTTAATCTTGAAAGCAATCTCATAGGGTGAGAAAGCTGAGGATCCAAGAAATAAGAAAAACTGCCAGAATTGGTACATGGCTGAGCTAAGGCTCAAAGTCAGGTTTCTCTTCCTGCAATGCTCACACTTTTTCCCTGTACTGACCAATTTGTATTGAATTTGTCTTCGGGCATATTGGGGAGTATAAGACCCCCATACCATGGCAGAAAGGAAGACAGATAATTGCTATATTTCTCCGAAAGCATAGATCCTAGACTTCAGTTCATTTCCATCTTCGTCAAATAAGCATATTCCTTATAGGATTTGACACACATATGTTGTATTTTAACACTTAGTTACGAATTTTGTACTGCTCACTGTTTTCCTCACATTGGCTTTATATCATCTCTTTGCAAATTTGTGGTAAAGTCTGTACCAAATAATTTTTTTCCCCTTTCCTTTGCGCTGACAGCCAGTCAGTAACACAAATACTCTTTGGGAACTGACTGAGTGCAAGGCACTGTCATGGACTGTGGGGATAGAACAGCTATCAAACCAGAGTCCGGGTCTTTGCAAAATTCATGTTCTGCTGGAAAGAAAAAAGAAAACAAATACCCATACACCCCCCCAAAAAAAGAGAAGATTTTAGATAATAATATGCATCAGACAAAAAAGGAAAACACTGATCAATGTGCTAGAAAATGATTTAGCAAATGGAGTGATATTTTACTGGGGAAGGGAATCTCTGAGACACTGGCACTTGAGCTGATACTTAATTGTTCAAAACAGGAGGCCAAGGGGGAGAAAGTGGATCTGGCAAAAGTGAGTGCTAGCCAGAAGGAACCTGAAGGGTGGAGAATAGGTGTGTTTAGGTATGGATGGGAGTCTGACGTAGCTGGGTGGCTGGAGACATGTGCATATGGTGGAGAGAGTGACAGGAGAACAAGGTAGACGCAAATCACGCGTGGGTCTTGAACTTGGTAAAAATGGGGCGGCGGTGGGGGGGGGGGGGGTGTTGAACTTCATGCCAATCGGCAGAGGGGGCTGCCCACACAGTGTTTTCCATGGGAGAGGTTGAACTTCATGCCAATCGGCAGAGGAGGCTGCCCACACAGTGTTTTCCATGGGAGAGGAGCATGATTTGTTTCACCTTTTAGGACGATTACACCCACTTTAGGACGATGAACAGCAGGCAGAACAAAAGGGAAAGAAGGGAGACCATTTAGGAAGTCTTGGCTGTAGCTCAAGACAGAAATGATCATGGCTCAGACATGAATGCAACAGTGAAATAATTAAAGTGATCATATTTGACAGAGCCCATGAGAAAGGCTGATTGATTCTCTTTGGTGGGTGAGGGCAAGATGGCAATAGGATGGCCCCCAGTGTGACCCACCTGGGTCCTTGCACTCTTTAATCAATAGAAATTGATAAGAAATTGATAAGAGGCCAGACAAGAAATTCAGGCCAGGCTTTATCGCGACCCACAGCTGCAGCAGCAGGGAGCGAAAACAAGTAACAGGTTCCCTTGCTTCCTCCCTGAGGGTAGGGGTTGAGCGGCTCCCTTAAATGGGGTGAGGGTGGGGGCAGATCAGTGGGTCAGGCCGGAGGAGTGGCTTAGGAGGTCTGCCTTCCTCTTTGGTGGTGTCGGGTGCAGGGTTTATGCACCATACCCTGCTTTTGCTCCTGGCACCTCAGAAGCCGCAGTTGTATCTAATTGTATCTTATTGTTCACGATTTGCCCCAGCTGCACATGCACGCAGTTATTTTTAGTCCCTTATAGCTTCTTTGTATCTGTTGCTGAAGGAGACTTTGTCCACATGCAAGCACTGCCGCAAAGGGTCCCAGGTCCCAGCCTGCCTGACCAAGACTATCTTGAGGGAATCTTCACACGGTGGTGCCATTACTGAGATGAGTAAGTATTGAGCAAGAGATGCTTTGTCAGGAGGTGGGACCATGGGGATGGAAGGTTTTGTTTCGGCTCTAAAAAGTTTGAGCCACCTCTTAGCCCAGGACACGTGGAGCAGGACCCGAAAGGAGTTTTGCTAAAAGGTTAGACATACAGACGTGGGAATCACTGAGCATATCACTGATAGTTCCAGCCTGGGTTTGAGTGAGAGCATCTAGAAAAAGATCTCCCTCCAGGTGATGAAGAGAATGGAACTCAGGTTGATAGAGCCCCGGGGCTCCCAACAATTAGAAAACAGGAATGGCACAACCAGGGGGCAAACTATAAAGACAGACAGTGAAGGATTAGGAAAACAAGGAGGGGCTGGTACTGAGGAAGCGACAAAGCCGAGAAACAGAGACTCAGGGCAGTAGCAACAACGGGAAACGGAATCCAGTTTTATTGTTTGCTTTGTTTGTTAGTTGTTTTGTAAGATTGTTACTGAATTAAGTGTATGGAACCTGTGCTGGTGAGGCTCTCTGCCTCCACCGAGGAGCGTTCTTTTTCTGTTTGCGTTTGAGTAGGTGAATAAGGAAACTAAAGGTGAAATCGACACAGCACGAGCTTTATTCAGTGGCCAAAGAATGGAGAAGCGAGAACAAAGTTCACAGATCAACTTCTCCCCCACTTGGGGGGAGGGATTTAATTTTAACGAGTAAAGACAAAGGGAGGAGGATCGAGGCTAATGCATTAGTCTACTGGGGGAGGGGCAGAGCTTTTTAGAGGGAATGGGGTGCCACCCTCTTTTTATCCTTTTTTGTTCCTTAATGTCTGGCCATGGCTGCCTGGAGGTTATCATTTAATATGCTAATGTAGGAAATCAGCACATAATGAGGCTCAGCCTCCGTTGGAAATCAGATTTGTTGCCATCTTGGTCCCAGCTGTTTCCATCTGTTTTTCTTTTTTAAAGATATTTGTGTTGTGAACCATTTTTAAAGTCTTTATTGAATTTGTTACAATATTGCTTCTGTTTTATGTTTTGGTTTTTTGGCCGCAAGGCATGTGAGATTTTAGGTCCCCGACCAGGGATCGAACCTGCACCCCCTGCATTGGACGGGGGAGTCTTAACCACTGGACCGCCAGGGAAGTCCTTGTTTTTTGTTTTGCTTTTTTTTTTCCGCGTGTGTGTAGCTTCCTTTCTTATCTCTGGACCCTTTAACTTAAAGATTTAGCTTCCTTTCTAATCTCTGGACCCTTTAACTTAAAGATTTAGGTTCACTCCTGCTAAAGGTTGGGGGGTTGGCAGGTTTGGAGCAAAGACCTGGAGCAGCTCTGGCAAAGAGATGAGGGTTATTAAGGCATGTTTGCATGCCCAAGTGAAGGATCCAGGAAAAAGAGAAAACTGATACTAAAAGGGAACTGATACTGCCCAAAGCAAGAATGGTTAAGATACGCCATAAAAGGGCTTAGGTTGCGTTAGCGTGGACACCGGCTCGGCTGCTGCACTGGAAGCAGGTAGCACGTGTGTGGATTCAGGCAGGGGAGTGGCTTGGGGGGCGGAAGGATGAGCTTGCTCTTATCTGCTTCTGTTGTGTTCTAAAAATATGAAGTCATCAGCTACATGTGGGAGTGAGGGGGAGTACTGGTTATTTGAGGGGAGAGAATATTGCAGAAAATTATCTTCTTGGAGAGTGGGGGAGTGCATTTACCTAGGGAAGCAGAACGGGGTGGTTTTACAAATCTGAACGACAGGTTTGCGTTTCAGTTCCTTCCCTTCTCTAGCTTCACGGTCTTGTAAAAACTGCTTAAATCCTTTAACCTAGATTCGCCATCAGTACAACTGAAATAATGATAGAGGACCTTTGCATAAGCGCCCTGAGATGTCAGACACCTTCGTATATACTCTCTGATTTAATCTGTAAAATGAGGTTAATGACACCTACTAGAAGAGAGATTATTTGGAGGATACATACATTTATATTTATTTGTATATGTAGATTTACATTTGAAAGAACATTCTAAAGTGTAAAAACTAAGCACTTAAAATACTTTCCTGCCATTTTTTCTTATCCACAAATCCTAAGTCAGACTATTCAGTGCTTGATTGACGCTAAGGATTCCTTCTGGTTTAATTCTTACAGCTGAAGTTTGAAAATTGAGCCTGCATTTTTTTTTTTAAAGCAAAACAAGATATTTAACATAGGAAAAACTGTCCTTTTTCTTTCCCTTTAAAGAGTTCCTAACATTCTTCAGATTCTGGCATTTTCTTGAAATGAAATTAAGTATGTATTTTGAAATGCCAAGTTTTCAAGTAGACCAGAGTTACACCAGCTTTAAGTTGTTCCCTTTGCTCTGCTGTCTTCTGCACATATGCCTTCATTTAAGTTCCAGGCATCCGGGCCTGGGTCCCACACTCCGATCCCAAGAATCACAATGGCCCTGTGTGTGTTTCCATGTCACCTTCCTTTCAAGGAGTTTAAAACACTTGGTAATCATTATCTCTGGAGTAATCATAACAGTTCCCTGGAGCCTACTATCTGCATTCATATTACCTTGATTTATTGTACAATCCCATCCCCATCCTGAAGCAAATGTTAGTATTGGATCTGTGTACAGGGTAACTGAGGTCTTGAAAGTTTACAGGCACGGCTATGCAATTTGCTTGTAATGTCCTTCTTCCTAACTCTCCAGCTTCAAGCAGTCTTTTGAGGCCCATTTCAGACTTTCTGCACCAGGAAACCTTCCCTTATCACTGCAGCAGTGACTGATTCTGCACCCTAACAATGGACAACACTGTCTTGACAACCACATAGGCTGGTTCCTGTAGTCCAGGGATGTCAATGTGATGTGGTAGAATGGAAAAAACATATCAGAACAAAATGTGAGCGTCATGTAAAACCCCACCATTTGCTAGCTGTTATTTAAAATCTCCGAGCCTCCATTTCCTTATTTGTAAATATTGCAGTACTGTAATGAAGGTCAAGACTAATTCATGCCAAGTGATTTACTGGCACATTCTCTACCTTGCTTGAGCTCAATGAATTATAACTCATGAGTTATAATCACCATATATCTTATTTTCTAATAGCGTCATGTAAATATGCTTATTTCTCTTTGATAATAATAAGGTCCTGCAGGATATGATGGATTCACATCCTTCTGCTTGACTTAGCTCACTTACCTTCATGCCCTCACATTTTGTAATCGATGCAGCCAAGCTACAAATTTCCCTCTAGATAATGCTTTAGCTTGGATGTGGTGTCTTTAACTTGTTCAGCTCTGAGCATATGATCATTACTCTTATTAGTGCCCCTTTAATCCATGGTTTATTATTAGTGGGTTATTGAGTTTCCAGAATTATAATTTTTAAAGTTATTATTTTGTTTTGTATCTTATTGTATTGTGATCAAAGAACATATGTCTGTATGTGGTTAATTGTTTGGAATTTATGGAGGTCTCTTTCGTGACATCATGTATGGTAAATCTTTATAGACATTCCAAGTCTGAGAAGAATGAGTATTCTTGGCTCTATGAAGATTACACAGTCACATTGCATAAAATTTTACCTATGTATAAAACTTAGCACTTCGTCTCCCTTCTCTTTCTTATATGGAAATATATATTTATGTATCGCTGTAGTGGGGAAATTGTAAGTTTTTTTGAGTTCTTTCGGAGAGTTTGTTTTAACATCTGATGTCAGATAGAGTAAAGAGAGAAGAGGTAAACTTTGGGCATGCAGGAAGGGAGATGACATTTACTGAGTAATTATTATGTATAAGGACCTTTATATTATGTTGCATCTTAATCGCCACTTGGGAAAGCACATTATCTTCATTTTAAAGGTGAGGAAACAGATTTAGAAAAGGGAAGTAAGTTTCAATTCAAGTTCATCTAAATCTAAAACCTACATCCTTCCGGTGATTAAGTAGACAAACACATGGACGAGTTAAATAAGCTGTGGATTTGTCTTGTTCTTCCTCTGTGATTTAATTCCCTCAGTCTTATAAGCTACAAGGGAAAAGGAGCAGGATGCTCTCAGGGGCAAAGTCGCCCCCACCATGCTTTTCTATTCACTCCACTTTGCCTGTCTTTCCCATCTGTGGCTCCACTTCTGACAGGTGAGCTTGCAGACAGCCTGAAGAATGCAGAAAAAAGAGAGGGATGCCATATGGACTCAAATAGGGGCCACGTGCCTCACGGCTTGAGAATTTCCACAGAAGCAGTTGGTCCTTAGCAAATGATTAGAGGTCACTTTGCAAATGGCAGGAATTCAGCCCTTGAGCAAGAGGTCCCCACCATACCTCACTTTTTGTTGTAAAGCACATTTCATTTGAATGTGAATTGAAGATATAAATTAGTTTTGCACATGTGCAGGGAAAGTCCAGCTTGAGAATCAGGGAAAAGAAAAAAAGACGTGTTGGTAGATGAGGATGCTTATTGCGTTTGTTTTCTCCAAAGAGGCATTGATGGAGAGGAAAAAGCATCATTGGTATCAACATTATGTAACTAGTGAACGATTCCATCACGCATTTTGCCAGCCACCGCGCTAAACACTTTGCATGCATCATTTCACTTTACACCTATTTCACTTTTCACTTTACACCTACATCATTTCACTTTACCCCTATATCAGTCCTGAGAGCTAAGTACTTATTATCACTGGAACCCAAGCTCAAACTAGGCCCCCGTGCCACTCACCCATCACCGCTGTGCTATATGTATTGAAGGAAATTAGTGTGCAATTAATGACTGCCTCCCCCATAAGACTATATCCTCTGTGGGGACAGGGTCTGTGTCTTCCTTTTTGCTTTCCATAACTCGATTTTTAGTACCTTTCACAATGCTTGCCATGTGAATAGGCACTCCAAGATATTTTTTTGGGTAAATGAATCTGCTTTTACGGTAGCTGCTTAAGTAATACGTGGCAGAATCAGGATACAATTCCAGGCCCACCTGAGCATCTTAAGTGTTACATTAAAGAAATCTGTGCTTCCTTCTTGACTGAGAACAATTGCATGTATCCCTCCAGACAAGTCAAGTGTCCCTTTCCCGAGAAGTGAGAAGGGTCCTTGTTACCGAACCAAACTTGGGTCTACTCACCCATGTGCAGTAAAGCCAATCTACTGACACCGGGTTGTGGTGAAGGAAAGTGCAGCATTTACTGCAGGGCACCAAGCAAGGAGAATGGGCAGCTCAGGCTCAAAAGACTTAAACTCCCCGATGGCTTTCAGCGAAGAGTTTTTAAAGGCACTGGGAGGGAGGGGCCGCAGGGTATGTGATCAGCTTGTGCATGATTCTCAGATTGGTTGGCATCAAGGTGAAGGTTCAAGCATCATCAGCCTTCTGGTTTCAAGTGGTCTAGGGTTTGTGTTCTTGCAGTCAGCAGTTTCCATCTGGCAGGGGTCTGCTTCCTATAAAAACAACTTAGGAATGTGTGTCAGGCCTTTATCTGTATCCCTCAGGGAACTGGGAGTTCAGTGGCTCTGCATGTGTCTGATTTATAGTCGAAATTGTTACCAGTTTCCGGGCCCAACAGCTATTCTTTGTTTCTACATCTTCACATTCCTAACCGTTAACTCTTTTTTTTTTTTTAATTTATTTTTGGCTGCGTTGGGGCTTTGTTGCTGCTCATGGGCTTTCTCTAGTTGCGTCAAGTGGGGGCTCTTTGTTGAGGTGAGTGGGCTTGTCATTGCGGTGGCTTCTCTTGTTATGGAGCATGGGCTCTAGGTGCCTAGGCTTCAGTAGTTGTGGTGCGCAGGCTCAGTAACTGTGGCTCGCGGGCTGCAGAGTGTAGGCTCAGTAGTTGTGGTGCACGGGCTTAGTTGCTCCGCGGCACGTGGGATCCTCCCGGACCAGGGCTCAAACCCGTGTCCCCTGCATTGGCAGGTGGATTCTTAACCACTGTGCCATCAGGGAAGTCCCCCTAACCATTAACTCTTGAGTCAGCCTTTTGAGACTCAACGGAGACCTGGGAGACTAAAGCAAAAAGGACTTGTATATGGTTTCATCCTCCGAGCGCTCTAACCCTGGAGTGGATGGGGGTACAGTACCCTCCCCAATCTTCCCTTTTTTTTTTTTTTTCTGGCTGTGCCACTCAGCTTGCGGGATCTTAGTTCCCCAACCAGGGATAGAACCTGGGCCCACAGCAGTGAAAGTGCCGAGTCCATACCACTGGACCACCAGGGAATTCCCTTCACTTCTTTCTTTATCTTGCTCAGCGACAGTGTATTCTTTTGTCCCCGTTTCCTTCCTTTGGACTGTGGATTCCTACAGAGTACATCCTCTACCAGTATCTCCATAGTGAGTAGCATGTGTGTTGAATGAATGAATGAGTGAGTGAGTGAATAAGTCAGCTGCCTGTGGTCAATGCACCAGGATATGTAGTCAGTTGACTTTGAGCATTGAGTCATATTTCTTGTGGCAGGGATGGATGGAGCTAAGATACCCTCTCTCACCTGAGTCTGCTGGAACCAAATGCCTGCATTTGTGTGATAGCTGCTAAGAATTACCTAAGGCTGAAGATTGCTGTTGTTTACATTTGTTTTCTATTGTGTGAAGGTCATTGGCCATTAAGGAATGGAAATCCATGACTCTAATAGCCTTGCAATACAGGTTCCCTCTACATGGAGTACTAACCTTGCTTGAAACACAGAATCAGACTCTTCCCATTGCAAGTGACCTTGGCAATGGTCCGACCCAGTTCTTACCCTCTGCAGGAATCCGCTCTCCACTAACATCCCTGTAGAGACTTGACAGCTTACAGGTGATATTGCTACCCCATCATGCAGTCTCTTCCATTCTTCAACAGCATTACTACTGATAACTTCTTCTAATTTGTTGTCCTTCTGTGGTTTATACATCTTTCTTTTTTCTTTTTTTTAATTTTTATTTTATATTGGACTGTAGTTGATTTACAATACTGTGTTAGTTTCAGGTGTCCAGCAAAGTGATTCAGTTATACATATACATATGTCTATTCTTTTTCAAATTTTTTACCCCTTAAGGTTATTACAGAATATTGAGTAGAGTTCTCTGTGTATAGAGTA
The DNA here is from genome assembly GCF_002837175.3 of Physeter macrocephalus. Taxonomy (NCBI): domain Eukaryota; kingdom Metazoa; phylum Chordata; class Mammalia; order Artiodactyla; family Physeteridae; genus Physeter; species Physeter macrocephalus. The sequence goes on from NC_041215.1 coordinate 32,707,909, forward strand.
GGTCCTTGTTGGTTATCTATTTTAAATTCAGTAACTATCTGATGGTCATTTTAATCTCCTTTTCACCACCCCCTGCCCCACACTTTGTGTGTTTCTCTCAATATAACATGCCTCACTGGCTTCTGTTTTCCTTACGTCATTTCCAAATATCTTCCAAGTCTTGTACCCACTCTGATCATGCCCTATAGATGCTCCCCCAAAATGTACCAGCTCCCCGCCACCACATACTCCAGCTGTGGCCTGATGAGTGCAGAGCCACCAGGGATGTCATCCTTCCACTGGGGACAGCAGAGCCAAGCATTGGCTGTGTGGGCTCCTCTGTCCAACTGCTAATTTTCTTAGAATCCACTGTTTTTAATGAAGGGTTTTTTTTCCTTTTTTTTTAATCTCTGAGTTTGTACTCTGAGATCAAAACAAGTAGAATGGATACCAATGTTGTGTTCATTCCACAGCCCACCTGCCCCCTCAATCTTAATCAGTCTTTCCTAGAAAACAAAGGCTGAAGCCAAAGATATTTTTGAGGAATGCACTTCCAGAGAAGCAAGAGTGAAGGAAAGGGGAGGGGCGGAGGGGAGAATGTCTTTACAAAGGCTTGGGCTGCCAAGCTGGCCAGATCTCTTCAAAGTCTTCGTAGGAGAATTAGGAAGCTATAGCCCATTCTTACTGCGCTCAGAGGACTAAGGGGATACATTGATCCATAAACTCTCTCCATCATTGATCAGTTAGCTCCCCCAGGGCTTAACTCCTCACATTTTCAGTTGAGCATTTGTGAGCGTGGATGGCATCCCAAGGAAACATGGCTCCAGGGTTGGGCTTGAGTCAGGGTGCCCTCGGGCTGTGCTGGGAGGGCTGGGGCTGGGAGAGCGGCTAGTTGCTGCAGAGGAATCCTGTTCCAAAGCAGCCAGGGACCCTGGGAGCAGCACGCAGCCCTGCAGGGACCACTCCAGCGTGGAAAGTGCGTATCTCTGTAGAGACGTCTGAATAAATGCAACCTATCATACCTCAGGGCGGTTACGTCCTCTCCATGTTTAGAAAAAAGCCTTGTCTTTTAAGAAGCCCAGGGAGCCAGCCTCAGCTCAAGCATCAGTTCCCTGGGAAGGCATTCCCTGAGCCAGAGCATCTATATACCCCCATTCCTTACCCTTCATAACCATGCATTCATTTGTGTGAGTGTTAGATTAATACCTGTCCCTGGCCTGACTTCGGGCTCCTGGCACAGGGCTCATTTTTGTGCTTACCATGATCCCCAGTGCCTCACAGAATGTCTGGCACACAGAGGGGCTCAAGGTTTGTTCATTCCCAAACCAAAGAGGCTGAACTACCTCCATGGGACCTAAGAGACGAAAAAAGCCCAGGGACTTCCCCAGTGGCACAGTGGTTAAGAATCCGCCTGCCAGCGCAGGGGACACAGGTTCGATCCCTGGTCCAGGAAGATCCCACATGCCGCGGAGCAACTAAGCCCGTACGTCACAGCTACTGAGCCTGCGCTCTAGAGCCCACGAGCCACAACTATTGAGCCTGCGTGCCTAGAGCCCATGCTCTGCAACAAGAGAAGCCACTGCAGTGAAGCCCGTGCGTCACAATGAAGAGTAGCCCCCGCTCTCTGTGGTTAGAGAGAGCCTGCGGGCAGCAACGAAGACACAACGCAGCCAAAAATAAATAAATAGATTAATTAATTTAAAAAATATAAAAGCCCATATTTCCCACTTTTTCAAAACCGCAATTCAGTAGAGTCAAACTCAACAAACTCAGTATGGCCAAATGAAAGGAGACAGAGCTAGAAACAACGAGCCAATGAATAAAATCATTTTCTGTGCTGTCATGGTTAGGCACAGATAAGAAATGCAAGCAGAGAGTTTAAAAATCTAATAAAATGTTTTGCCTTAAAAAATATGTTGCTACAGTTTGGGAGAAACAATTGTCTGCTGGAAACAGTAATATAATTATAGTCCTCCTTTTCAGATCCCACTCAGAAATAAAATTCTGTAAGTTTTTTTTAAAGAATGTTGATTGTTTACCAGTAATAAGCACACAACTCCTACCATCTTTTTAACTCATTTGACACTTTTCACATAGTCCCTGGTATGGTTCATTAGCCCATAGGTTATGTCTCTTGCCTTCTGAAATATGTTTTTGCTTCTATGTTTTTCACACCAGGACTAGTTTTGTTTTTGACAGGCAAAAGGAACACATATAATTAACAAATTAATTATTCACATAATGGAGCTTCTGGGATCAGTTGCTTTGGGACAAGAAACAAGGCATTCCTAAGTTTCCCAGAGAATATATAGGCAAACAGATGCAAAGAAGCATCTGTATCCCCTTGTTTACAATAAAATATCAAAGCAACAACAACAACAAAAACATTGGTTGGTTACAGAAGCAAAAGTCAGCCCCAGACTCTCCTCCAGAGATATAACTGCCTCAAAGGCATAACTAAACATAGCAAAGGGAGAGGAATTTTGTTCAATCTTTCTATTGACAACCATGTGTTAGTTCCTCTCCTTGGCTCTGGATAATCCAGCTGCTCACCAAGTCAACTCCTAAATCCTTGTCTGCCTTTATCTATCTTGTATCTCTCTCTCTCTCCCCTCCCCCCATCCATCCATCTTTCTACCTATCTATCTATGCATCTATCTGTCCATCTGTCTATCTATCTATCCATCTGTATCTATCTATCATCTATCTATTTACCTATCTAGCTATCATCATTTTAGCTTCTATTTGCACCCTCTGATTTACCTTTCACCTGTTTACCTACCTTGGTAGTTCACCCTGATGAGTGAATTCTGACTTCCTACATTTGGTTACATTTATGTTCCCATGATGCAGAAAAGTTCAACATTCAGCATAGGATTCTCTACTGAAAAGCCAGGGTGGGGGGCGGCTCTCATCCCACTTCACTTCCTTGACCACACCTGTTGGCCCCAATCATCTCATGAGAAAGAAGACCATGGAAGACATAACCAGGGGTGAACATAATGAAAGATGCAAATGCAGAATATAGTTCGAGGCCCCTAACTGAGTACACTAAAACACCTGGGAAAAACTCGTTTCTCTAGCAGCTAAGGCAATTATGGCAACATATTGGTCTGTGTACTGTTCTCCTCTACTAACAGAAATACACATTCAGCTTTGTAGTAAATTAATTGTTTTTCCTATGATCGAAAGAAGGAATCATAGAAGGATTATTTGGTCAAACTCATATATAAAGACATTGAATATCATCATAGACAGTATATTAATTTTACATGAGATGCATAAATGGTATGACAGAGATGCAGCTTAACATTATTTTTTGCACAAGATAAGAAAAGCATAAAGGCAGAGGACTGAAATTGAGACAATGCTGTAAAGGTATTTCTGCCAGAGAGACAACAAATATTTGTGCTAGACATCACTTCAGTGAACTGTGGGTTCTCATATTATTCTTTATTGCCCACTAGAAATGTTAAATTTTGAAGCCAAACCAGCATGGGTTTAAATCCTGAGCCTACAAATTATCAGAAGTGTGCCTTGGCTAAGTTATTTGAATTCTGTGGGTCTAGGTCTTCTTTTAGAAGATGGGTGTGAAAAAAAATCTATCTCACAGAAACTGTTTAGGGAATTAACTGAAATAAATTTCTAGCGTGTGAAAAAAAATACCTACTACATAATAGATGCACAATATTCGTTAAGAAGAAAGTATAAGGTGTAAGATGGGTTCTACTTAAGGTAGTTTAAAATTTAAGCTGTTAACAATTTAGTTGTGTTAACAAGAATAGAACACGTAGAAAGATTGAAACTGAAAGGAGGCACAATTTGATCATTAAAACGGATGGAATTGATAAAGTCATCTTGTTGAGTTCAACTTATTGATCTACTGACATCATTTTGTACCTGGTGTAACTCAGGCAATGTGAACCCAAAAAAGCAGCCTCTTTACTCATTGCCCTCAGTAAATTGCCACTTGAACTGGGCAAATGGTTTTTTGGCAATCCACTAAAGTGCTTTTTTATTGTAATCTGAGTTTTTTGTTTTAGCTCTTGTGTAGAAAATCCAAAGTGACTGTCTTGTTAATACAGAGTACTTGCTGTTCTCACCAAAAAAAAAAAAAAAAAAAAAAGGCAAGGTGAGGCCAGGCACCAGGAAAGGAAGGGGGAAAAGGCAAGGAACAAGTAATCAAACTTTGCTTAAAGGGAGAAAGATGCAGCTGCATAGCACAGGGAGATCAGCTCGGTGCTTCGTGACCACCTAGAGGGGTGGGATAGGGAGGGTGTGAAGGAGGGAGACGCAAGAGGGGGGAGATATGGGAACATATGTATATGTATAACTGATTCACTTTGTTATAAAGCAGAAACTAGCACACCATTGTAAAGCAATTATATTCCAATAAAGATGTTAAAAAAAAAAAGGGGGGGAGAAAGGTGAGGGAAGACATGAATCTGGATGACAGACACAAAGTGAAGTGACTTCTTTCATCTCTGCTTTGTGCCCAGAAAATTTAAATTAAGGCATTAAGATAGTTCTCATGGGAACCTTTTAAAGGGCCATTTAACATTTACTATACACCAAGATTGCTTACTGTGAAGAAATGTTAGCAGGAATGAAGAACTATAAAAGCTGACAAGGAAAAGTCAAATAATCCAAACAGGATAAAATGGTATATACTCAACAATTACCCCTGATGATTGGAAAAAAAAAAAAAAAGGCTTTGATTGCTTTTAAAAGGAAAACAGTTAAAAAAACGCTAATCCTTTAAGCCAGTTGTCTTTACAAGTCTCTTGGAATGGGTTTGTTAAATGAAATCTCTAAATAGCTCAGTTAAGTAAGTTCACAGAACCAAAATCTCTTTAATGGAGATAAGAGCTTTCATGTATTTTGACAGCCACACTGGAAATTAAGGATGAGATTATATCATAAAGAAGTAAAGCCATATTGAAATGTATTCATCCAATCCTGCCATCTCTCTAAAAATCCCCAACTCCTGTTCTGAATAATTTGTTCAGATAGGTTTCCTAAGTATAATATTTGAATAACTCTGACTTGTGATTTGTCTGTTGTTGTTCTTTGCCGAAAGAGAGACTGAAAGAAAGCAAGGGAGTGAGCAGAGAGGGGGAAGGAGGACGCAAAGAGGAAGGAAGGGAGAAAAACAAACCAACCATGCTTTGGCCAGTTTGTTTGTTTGTTTGTTTTTTGGTCAGTTTGTTGTGACAATTGAAGTCTCAGGTTATCTGAGGAATTTTGAAGAAACAGGTTTCATCTAACACTGTTCAGAATTCCTTAAATATATTCTGGGATGTACAGACTGTACATAGATTGACCTCAGAGCACTCATAAAAGTTGTATGGCTTTTTAGTTTCCTTTGTAACCAATTTCCAAATATTAGCTATTTTATTTTACTTTACTTTTATTTTATTTTACTTTATTTTATTTTATTTTTCTTTATTTTACTTTTTTATTTTATTTTATTTGTATTTTTTCTCCTCATCATTTAATTTAGGCATAGAAATGGGAGCATTTCATTAAGTGAGCATAGTTTTGGTTAGATTTGAATCCATGACTATTTACCATTGGATATCGCATGGTAAAGTGTGGAAACTGTGTAATGTGGTGTCCCCAAGCTCTCTGGTCTTCAGGTGTCACACTTCCTTTAATTCCCAAGTGGCATCGGTCAAGCCTCCATTTTCCATGACTGCTCTGGCCTCTAAAGTTTTCTGAGATGCTAAGGAATGCTTCCTTTTTCTTCAAATCCATCTTGGCTCTTACTCTTTATCTCAACCAGGAAGTCTCATGGCCTTTTGCCGTATCAGGATCTACTTCTCCAGATTCTCCAAATAAGAATATAGGTCCCTCCTATAATATCTAAAGTCCAGGTAAAACTTATCTGGAGGGTTTGGAGATAAGAAGAAAGCTTGAGAATAAGTAAAAGAAAATTACAACACAGAAAAGCTTCAAACTGGTGATTGCGTATTAAAGACCCTAGACTTACACGTGGTTCAGCACCTCCTAGCAGGTGACCCGGCCCAGCATCTCTCTCCTTCACCCCTGGCTCAGAAGTCCTTTGCAGAGACTCACGTAACTGCCACCACAGGGTACCTCTGACCAGCCCTCCTGTGCTCCGAAGCCAGGGGAGCATACTTCTCCGAGCTGTCTCTAAGGGCCTGGTGAAAGGGGGCAGCGTGCAGTTTCCCCTGATACCGACTAGGGTTCTTGGCCTCTTTAATTGATAGAAATTGATAAGAAGCCAGACAAGAAATTCAGGCAAGGTGGTATTGGGGCTCCTGCTGCAGCAGGGGGGAGCGAGAACAAACAACCAGTTCCCTTGTTCATTCCCTCACTCTCTGGGGGGGGCGGGGTGGGGGGGAGGCAGGGCGAGCTGTTTTCTTATATGGGGTGAGGGTAGGGGTGGGCCCAGGGGTCAGCCTGAGGGGTGGCTGAGGTGTTTTGCCCACCCCTTAGGTGGTGCTGTATTCAGGGGGCAAGTGCAGTACCCTGCTTTTGCTCTTGACTCTCCAGAAGTGCCAGTTGGGTTTTTGGTCTTTTTGTATCTTGTCTATAATTTGCCCCAACTGCGCATGTATGCAGTTTTTAAAAAAAATTTATTTATTTTAGTTTATTTATTTTTGTCTGCATTGGGTCTTCGTTGCTGCGCGCGGGCTTTCTCTAGTTGTGGCGAGCGGGGGCTACGCTTCGTTGAGGTATGCGGGCTTCTCATTGTGGTGGCTTCTCTTCTCCATGGCGTGTGAGATCTTCCCGGACCAGGGCTCAAACCTGTGTCCCCTGCATTGGCAGGCAGATTCTTAACCACCGTGCCACCAGGGAAGCCCTATGCAGGTATTTTTAGTGCCGTAGAGTTTCCTTGTATTTTGTTTCTGGAGGAGACATTTGTCCAGATGCAAGCACTGCAGCAAAGGGTCCCACATCCCAGGGCCCAGTCTGTCTCATCCCCACCCCAGGCTCAGGCTTGTTCTGGGCACAGGCCACTTGCCATGGTCCCAGGTTTCATCTCATCCAAACAGGATTGTGGCTTTGCTTTGGCAGAACCACGAGGCCCATTGAAGAATTGTGCTTTATTTTCGACAAAATGAAACTGCAATTTCTCCCTGTTAGGAATGAGAAAACACGATCAGCTGTAAACTAGCAGGTGGTCCTGGCTTCTAGCCACCAAGGTTTTAAAGTGTTGAGAGTAAATTCGAGAACCCTCTGTAAGAGATGTCAGTTTTATTTCATACATTTCTAATACCTAATTGTTACAGCTACTGTGTGCTTTCTCTAGCCATTAATAGTAAGAGAATAAAGAGCATGGAAGTAGGAGAGACAGAAATGATCCATTACTGGACCAGCATCAGAAACAGAGCCCCCGACAGTGTGCCGCTTAGACTCCCATGGATACTGTGAGACCGTCCTGATCCTACGCTGACAAGTGACATATTAACAAAGAGAAGGAGAAGATGAATCGTGAACATGTGATGAGTGTTTGCTGCATGCAGGAATCGCTCAGTATTTAACACGTACCATCTCCTTTCATCCTTATAACAGCCCTCTGACATATACAGAGCTGTTATCCCCATTTCACAGAGGAGAAAACAAAGACACAGAGAGGTTCAAATACTTACCCAGGTCCCAGGGTGATGAAGACAAGATTGAAGCCCATTTGGCTGAATTTCACTCTTGCTTTTCACTGTACTCCCCGCCCTGAGAATCCTGTGTTCTGCCTGCATGCCAAAGGAATCTAGTCAAGCTCAAATCTGGAATCTAGGCTCAGTGTTCCATGAAAGTGTCAAGGCCTCATGTCATGGCAGTGCTTTATTGGTCTTTAAAAAAAATTTTTTTTTAATCAGTAAAATAGGAACTAAAATACTTTGGATCTTACCCTGTGCTAAATGCAGGGCTAAAGACTCTTCCAAAATTTAAATTCATTCAGAAAATGAAGACTCTTATAGATGAAACAAGTGTGTCCATTAATAAAGCAAAGGAATGAATAAAGATGTAAATGGGAAGTGTTGGGCATGGGATCTATAAGGTGAAGGTTTAGGTTTAAGTACATTTTTAATACATAATGCTAGATGTATGGAAGTTATCAGATGGATAGTATATACATATATAAATTTATATATATAAAACCTTGCTCTGAAAAAGTGTATTCTATATATATATACACATATAAATAACATATAATATTTCCATTTTTAATACATAATGTTAGACAGGTATGGAGTTTATCAGATGGATAATATATGTATAATGGATTATATTAAATACAATGGAACATATACATTATATAAATATTATATATATTTTATATATAAATGTATATAAATCCCTGCTCTGAAAAAGCATATTCAATATATATAATAGATAATATTTACATTATAATATATGTAAATATAAATATTTACATGTTTAATATGTAATGCTAGACAAGTATGGAGGTTATCAGATAGATAATATATATATAATAAAATGGATTAAATAAAATAAAATGGAATATATAATATACATAATATTACATATATTTTATTATGTATTTATATTTTATATATATATTTAAAGTACTTCTCTGAAAAAGTGTATTGTTTCATGGTACAATCAGGTAAATGCACAGACATCACTACAATACAAGGTAGCAAGTATTAAGTGCCATGATGGAGTTAGAAATCATGCGTGAGGGCAGCTCAGAGGAGAGAGAGAAACAGCCATGTGGGGCAGGGAGGAAGGAGGTTTGAACCAACGGACAGACTGGGCTCAAATCCCAGCTTCAAGTCGGGCAACTTACTGGCCCCTATGTCCCAGATATTTTGTTTTCCAAATGCCCAGAACCAGTATAGTATGTGAGGAGGACTGATGTGAGAACAGGTACTTGCACCATTATCTGCATCCAAGAAATGTTAGTTTCCCTTCCTCCTTTGCCTGGAGAACTAGGATTTTTTTTTTTTTTTTTTTTTGCTGTACGCGGGCCTCTCACTGTTGT